>NC_080634.1:67626801-67926801 GCF_027579445.1 Ammospiza nelsoni
TTCCAAGTCAACTACCCTAGACTTCAACTTGCCACAACTAACTGGGTGCATCACACAGCTGGTATAACCCAGGCAAGAAGGTTCCTAAAATGCCTGGATGAGAACTTTATGGAACAGGTCCTAGGGAAGCTTACTTGAAAAGATGTCATCTTTGACATCAGACTGATGACCTGTTTCTAGTAGGGGTCCACACAGCTCCATCTTAGGCCATGTGCTCTTCCACTTCTTCAGAAATTACTTGGACACTGGACTGGGAGGGACATTAAGCAAGGTCACAGATGATACAAAACTGGGAGGAGCTCTTGACTCCCTCAAAGGCAGAGAAGCCCTGCAGAGAGACTTTGACAAGTCAGAGGACTGGGCAATCACCAATTGCATGAAGTTCAACAAGAGGAAGTGCCTGTTCCTGGGATGGGGTAACTCTGGATGTACAGACACAGACAGGGGAATTAGAAGCTGCAGAGCAGTGACATGGAAAGGACCTGGGGCTCCTGGTCAATGGCAAGTTGAATGTCAGCAGTGCCCTGACAGCCAGGAGGGCAAACCCTGGGGTGCATCAGGCACAGCATTGCCAGCCAGGCAAGGGAGGGGATTGTCCCTCTCTGCTCTGCACTGGGGTGGCCTCACCTCAAGTGCTGATGACAGTTTTGGGCATCACAATATAAGATACTGTAAGCTGTTAGAGAGCATCCAGAGGAGGATAATAATGATGGTGACTGGGGGAAAGGCTGTATGAGGACTGGCTGAGGTCACTTGGTCTGTTCAGCCTGGAGAAGACTGAGAGGAGACATCATTGCAGTGACAACTTCCCCATGAATGGAAGAGGAGGGGCTAGCACTGATGTGGTGCCGGTGACAGGACCTGAAGGAACAGCCAGAAATTGCATTGGGGAGGTTTAGGTTGGAGAGTAGGAAAAGATCCTCCACCTAGATGGTGTTTAGGCAGTGGAACAGGCTCCCCAGGGTAATGGTGAAAACACTAAACCTGACAGATTTCAAGAAGCTCTTAGGTACATGTTGTGACTCTTGGGAACTGTCCTATGCAGTTGTACTAAATGATCCCTGAGATCCCCTTTCAACTTAACATATTCTATGATTCTGTTCTCTGACTTGAATTGGCCCAGATTGATTTGTCATCAGAAAGGTTCACAGCACAATTTCAAGAAAATAGCAGAAGAGATCAGTACTGTGAATCATCCAGAGACACTTGGGATTTAAAAGGCTGCAAGTAGCAAAAATACAGAATCACAGCGCAAATTGTCACAATGATGCAGTATTGTATAGTCTGGGTACATACTGGTATACTGACTCTGGTGATTGTCTGGTTTTGCTGTTACTTGTCTAAGATTTACCCCTAGCACTTCCCAAGTATGGAAAATACGAGCTGTTTAAATTGTGCTGTTTCCACAGCAGGAATGCAACCCTTCTCACGTAGATAACAGAATGACAATTTTCTGGGTTTAAGTTATAACACTTCAGGAAAGTAGTCACCATGACAATCTCAGTTTCTTACTTTCCTAGCACAACATTTAGTTCTTTCCTACTGTACTGCTTTTGGCTGTGATGGAGCTCATTTTCTTAGCTGATGCAGTGCTGCTTTTTGCACTCAGTATAATGTTGATAACGTTGATTTATGGTAATGTTGATTTATGTAAAAGGTGAGCATATTTATGTCCTAATAGAGCCCCTGTCTTGTTTATACTGATTAAAGACACAGAAGAGGAAAACAAGGAAAATGGAGGGTAACAAGTCTAACAGGAAACTCACAGAAATTAAATCTGATTAAAATAAAACTGGAAATTGAAAAAAAAAATATTCCTTGCTGCTAAAGCATTCAGCTCTGGAACAGATTTCCGGAGGATAGGATGGGAACATGACTGTTAAAACCAGTGTAATAACGTGGGGTACAGTTTACAAAAGGGAAGGTTGGAAAGTCACCCTGTCCAACCTCTCTGGTCAAGCAGGGTTATCCTAGAGCATATTTCACAGGATTTTGTCCATATGTTTCTTAAATATCTCCAATGAGAGAGACTACACGAGCTCTCTGGACAACCTCCTCGAATGTGTGGTCACCTGCACAGTAAGGAAGTTCTTTCTCATATTTAGGGAACTTTTTGCTAATCAATTTCTGTCCATTGCCTCTTGTTCTATTGTTTGACACCATATCATTGACTCTCCCTTATCATATTTATATACATTGATGAGGTTCCTTTTTCAGCTGTCTCTTCCCCAAAGCTGAATAGGCCCAACTCCTCAACCTTTCCTTATAACAGAGATGTTCATCATCTTCAGAGCCCTCTGCTGGACTTGCTCCTGGAGCTCCAGGTGTCTCTTGTAATGAGAAGCCCAGACTGGAAACAGCACTCCAGTTGTGGCTTCACCAGGGCTGAGTAGAGGAGAAGCGTCTCTTCCCTTGACCTGCCCACAAGGCTCTTCCTAATGCATCCCAGGATTCTGTTGGCCCTCTTGGCCACAAGAGCTCACTGCCAGCTCATGGACAGCTTGTTGTCCATCAGGACCCCCAAGTCCTCTTCATGTCCTGAGAGTTGCTTTCCAGCAGGTCAGTCCCCAGCCTGTACTGGTGCACAGAGTTATTACTATACAGGTGCAGGACCCTGTTTTGCCCTTGATGAATTTCAGACAGTTCCTCTCTCCAGTCTGTCCAGGTGCTTCTGAAGGGCTGCACAGCTCTCTAGAGTGTCAGCAATTCCTTTCAGCTTTGTGTTAAAACAGTTTCTCAAAGCAGGAAGCTGCCTTGGAACCCCTTTCAGTTTTTGTTTCGACCCAGTTATCCTTCTGTTGAGCCTAATAACATCTGATTCACTGAAAATTTCTTCCTATCATCTCAAACATCAACTCAAACACAGGTGGAGATGGATAATTTGCCACTTTCACAGTAACTTTCAGAAGCAATCATTCTGAACATTAAAATGCATGTCTGATACCCCATTTGAACTTGTCTGTCTTCTACTCATACATACTGGTTCTTATTATGAATTTCTCCGTCTGATTTATGAGCCCATTAGCACCAAAACTTAAAAGCCACAAAATAATCTCTTGGGTCTTTAATAACTCAAAGGGGCTGAGTGGTTATGGCCTTGCTTTTACAATTCATTCACAGTCTGTAACTGTTGTAATGTTCAGGAGTGAAAACAGGATACTTAATCATTAGCACTATTCTTTGTGGTAGCACCTAAAAATATACTTGTAATCTCATAATCATCCATTGACCTATTCTGGCCCTACTTAGCCTTGAAATGTGATGGAATACAGCACAAAGCAAGGGTGAAGGGATATGCAAGATCATGTCCATAAAAAAAGCCTCAACTTTAATTAAAGATTAATAAATACAGTAATTAAGATAGTATTTCAAAAGGTAATTGGAATATCAGTCAGGACTGGAGTGATTTTTTTTTGTATTCCTGTTCTTCAGACTTGAATTAAAAACAGGTAGACATTAAAATCAAAATACATTCATGGGTAATTGCAAGATCATACAGAAAAAATGCTTTTCTCTGTGACTCTCCACACCATAAAGGCTTGCAACAATACTGTTTCTTTTACCTTCACTATGCATCTCAAAGCTTATGTATTTTGTGTCATGTCATGTAAATGGTTTCTGGAGAATGTTTCAGTTAAAGTTTTGTTTGAGGAGTGAAATATTTACAAATGGTAGTTTATGTTAGTATTTCCTATACGGTAGTCATTTTAACTGAAACCAAATATTTAAAATATCATATCAGAGACACATGAAAATGTTAACATTTCTTAATAATTTATAGTGAATCACTGTATTGAAAATGTATATACCAGCCAAGAGCATTCTAGGAAACAAAAAAAAAAACAAACACTGCAGGGAAAAGATAAAGTTAAGGAAAGGCCTGAGTTATGTGCCTGAATCATTCCCTGATATGCTTTCTTTTCTGCTGTTGAACTCTGATTCACCTTTCAACCAATCCAGCATAAATTGAAGATTTCCTGAGAATTTTAGAATGGAAAAAGAGAATATATTTCAAATTAAACAAACATCAGGACGCAAACATGATTCTGGGAAACAACCACAGAAAGGGTACTGGGAGGGGACTTTCAGCTGAAAGGGGACTTCCAAAGATTTTCGAACTATAAGCAATTTTTAAGAAACTCATATGGTAATCATTTTCTGACAGCACTTACAACCTTCAAGCACATTATTAAATCCAGGATAACGCTCAAGAATCAGTATCATGATACAAATTCAATTAAGATGGGCCCTCTTTTAGATGACTGAAATTTTTGTACTCCACAATGTTTCACAAAATAGAATGATTCACATGAAGATGTCTGACCATTAACAATGAAATTTCCACACTCATTCCAACAAAATAATGGTATATAATGTAAAACAAGCACTGGATTTAAGTGATTGTCAAGATAAAAGGCTGCTGAAAACTTGTCGCATAAGGTTGTTTAATAAAACACTTTAAAAAAACTATTAAATGAATGCTGAAAATATATTAATCTACTGTGTAAATCTCAAAAGACAAATTTCAGACTGAAATTAAATTGTAACACATTTGTCACCCTGCACATAATATTGATTATACTGACAGTTATTCTTGTTTTATTGCTGCTTTGAAAATTACAAATTTGGAGGGAACAGATATTACATTTCACTCTTTCCAGGAGTGTAAGTTAACATCAAATAATCTCATGCTGTCAACTAACTGTAATGCACATTAATTTCTTAGTGTAAGTTCTTTATTTGTAAAGGGAAGGAGACAAAGAGAACTTTATAGCTGTGGTTTGTTGTTGATTTTTAGGAGTTTTTTTCATTAGCCTGTGTTCAAGTTCATAGAAATAAAGAATCATTAAGGTTTGAAAATTCTGTAAAATTATTGAATCCAATCCAGCACCACTAAAACAAATCCCCAAGAGTCATATTCATGCACCTTTTGAACACTTCCAGGCTTGATGATTCCATCACTTACCTGGGTAGCTTATTTCAATGTTTGAGCACTCTTTCAGTGAAGAATGTTTTCCTAATATTTGATGTAAACCTCCCGTTGTGCAACTTGAGGCCACTTTCTCTTGTCCAGCCACTTGTTGCTTTGGAAAGAGATGAACGCCCTCCTCACAGCAACCTCTTTTCAGGTGAGCTGTAGAGTGTGATAAGGTATCCCTGAGCCTCCTTTATTCCAGGAACCCCGCATCTCTGACACTACTCATAAGATTTGTGCTCCAGACCCTTTACCAGCTCCTTCCCTGGACATGCCTCAGGTCCTCAGTGTCCTTCTTGTGGTGAGGGGCCCAAAAGTGAGCATGGCATTTAAAGTAGGGCCTCACCAAGTACAGGGGGGCAATCCCTGCCCTGGTCCTGCTGGCCACACTGTTGCTGATACAAGCCAGGATGCCACTGGCTTTCTCAGCCACCTGGGCAGGTACTGGACAATGTTCAGCTGGCTGTTGACCAGCAGGCCCAGGCTCTCTTCTGCTGAGCAGCTTTCCAACCACTCTTCCTCAAGCCAGTAGTGCTGAATGAGATTGTTTTGAATCAAGTGCAGGACCCAGCACAAATAGATACACATTTTTTTTTCTGTTAATAAACAGAAACTATTACATGATTTTTACATTTGAAATTATGCTACCTTAGACAGCAGAATAGAAATGGAAACATTTTTTAAAATGAAGAATTTGAAATGACATGAGGATTTGTTAAATTTGTAGTAATGGATCTTCTGATTCTCTTATGCTTTAGAAGCTACCCATTATATTTAAAATTGTATTTATTCAGATAAACCTATTGATAGCTGATTAAGTCTTGCACAGAATTTAGGTTTCTAGGTGATACACAGTGTTTAAATGCTCATGGGACACAAAAAGGGCTGTATGGGCTTAGAACAAGAGATACATTTGTGACCAGTGACCAAATGTAATTTAGAAAATTATTAGAAGGAGATTAAATGGTGAATATCCTATCTTCTCCATGTATCACAGATTTTGAAATCACAGGTAGTGATTTCCTGTATGAGATGCTTAGAAGGTCTTTGGGATGATTTCTTCAATTTAAGCACATGCCCATAAAAGGCACATATTCATTTTTTGTTGTTGTTTTACTTTTAAACCTGTGGCTCAAATAGAATTGATGAAATCTCCATTCTTGACTTGAGGGAAATAATATCCCATTCTCTCTTTCAAGGTCACTTCTGTCTTAAGTGTCTCTTAAAGTCTCTCCAGTAAAGTTCTTTCTTAGTAAGAAAGATACTGCAAAGCAAACACAACCTTATTTCAGCTAACTTTGAATTTTACTGAAAACTTGGAAGTGTTGATAAACTCTGGAAGTTCTTGCCTCTTCTCAATTTTAGTTAAAAATAAAACCAGACAGCAGGAGATACTATTCTGCAGTTCTGCTTCATTGTACAGCAACATTCTGAAGGAAAACAAATCAAAGTATCAATGTATTTTCACACATACACACTTTCTCCAGCAGGTACTGGACAAAACTCTTTAATAAGAAGTACTGAATTATGTAATGTATTTCCAAAATATATTTTGGATTTCTCTTCTTAAAAGGAAGAGGTTTTTACCAAGCATACAATACATAAGGAAGTTGCAGTACATCTCAGCGTGTCCTGATGCATATAACAGATTAAGAATGTTAAGACTTAAGAACATATGTTTAGAACATATGTTATTCAAATGAATTTTAGCTACCAAAATGTTAAAAAAAAAAAAAAAGGTGGATTTTAATTCAAGAATTTATTCTACAGAATTCATTAATCTATGCTGATATGTATAACATTTGCAATGAGAAAAACACAAGTGTTTAAAAAACAGATTGTGAAATCCTTTTTGTGGATGTACATTGTGATAACTTTAATGAGGAAACCAAAGCAACACATTTCTAAGGTTCACTGCAAATAGCTAAACTACCAGATCTACTTCTGAATAAATTCTTAGGTTAATATATTTTTTAAATTGTTATCAAATCCTAATTAACATACAGTTTATTTTTTCCCTTAGGAATTTCACAACTCTAGCTCAGATTTTGTCTAAACCTATGCCAAGCTGTTAACAACCATCATACTCTGAACTTCGTATAGGTTTTACAGCTGAACTAAACTGGTTTAAGAGAAAGTTTGGATGACTCTAAAATATGGATCCTCAGAAGAGTAGCAGAGAAGTTTAGCAATACTTTTCGTTCTTGCTCATTGTGCCAGTACATGGCTCATGTCTTCAGAATCAAAACAATCAGTATGTTCAGTCTCATGAAAAGCACAAGACTGATGGAAAATTGATTGGGTTTGGATACAATCTTGTCACAGGTCCAATTCCAAGTAGAAGGAGATATTTCATAACAGCTAGTGATTTCCACAGTTTTGACAGTTTTTCCTTATGTGAAGTGATAGCATGTACAAGTTGGTATTTTCTAAATATGTAGCATAATTTCTGTGTGAAACACTAATTATTAACTCCATAGTAAGCCCATTGCAGGATACAATCAATTTTACAGTTACACTCCTAGGCTAATAGTTTTTTGCTTTTTGAGCCACAGATATAGCTTTTAGTTCTCTGGCCACAGATTTTTCTGCAGAATGTGCTTAGTTTATAATGTCGTCTGTCTGGAGGTTATTATTTAGTAATAATTTACAAGAATTACCACATTTCTTTTAAATTATCTTGATTTCAATTACATAAGTAGCATGTCCATAATTACGGGTATTATCGATTAAACTGTGTTTTTCATAATTGGAACTTGGTCAGCAATCCCCCAAATATATAAATACACATAGAAATGCACGTGCATATGGGTATGTGCATGTATAAACATACACTTATATAAGATTCCACCACAGGCTCTTGAATCTGATCTGAATCATAGCTCTAATCTCATGAAATTTCTACTGAAAATTGTACACAAATAAGTACATCTGAGTGTTATGTGAATTGCCACAAATAAGTACATCTGAGTGTTAAGTGAAAATTACATTTTCCCTTGATTGCACAGCAGTGAAATATAGGAAATTCAGACTTAAATGCATCAGGTTGACTGATGAAACAGGATGCTCATAGTCTTGTTGAGTCTAGCCTGGAATATTTCCAAGCACAGAGATTCCACAGCCTCTCAGAGAAAACGGCTACAATAAGTATTGCTCTCCCTTTGAAGACGTGTTTTTCTCTTGGAAACTGCAACTTAGGACTGGTACCCAATGTCCCCTCATTGTGCACCTTCAAGAAAAGAATGATTTTATACCATAACCCCTGATAGGGTGCTGAAAAGACCATCTCTCTTAGCTTTCTTCATGAATGCCCTCTCAGCTTCTCTTCATATATTGTGTGCTTCCTGTTTCAGCTTCATAGCCAGTTCAATTTGCTCATCAATTGAAATGCCACCAGCTGAAAATGCATTCCATTTTGGCACCATGAGTAGAGGGGAGTAATGATTTCTTTCAATCCTCTGGCTAATGCAACTGAGTATATGCTTGGTCTTCATACAGATGCAGCAGACACAAAATATTCTCAGCAGAGAATATTTCAATAATTTCAGTGGAGAGTCCACACATTAAAAACTGATAATGTTGTCTTTAGCTGCATGTCATTCAGATGGTATGTAGACTGTGTGTTGCTCTCCATTCAGTAAACCCAAGACTTGTATAATAACTTTTTAAAAATAAAATCTTAGAGAAAAATTGTTCATGTAAGAATAGACCAAGATAAATCCAAGACATTCTGGTGTGTTTTACATGTGAAGCAAGAACACTGATTAACCTTTAGGAGCCAGAAAATACAAATCATCCTAGATGAAAGCACAAAAAGAACAAACTTCCCCCACCCCTGCAAACAACAGCAAAGCCAATAAACAACATAAGGCATCTGAGATATAATAAAACAACTTTGACTCAACTTGAATTAATCCATAGAGAACTATAATATTACTACATGCCAACTAAGAGGCCTTCTAAATATGTGGGGAGATGAGGTATCATCACCTTCTCAACACATACTGGCAGTTTAACAAAATGAAAAGGATATATGTCTAAGAAACAGCTTTTAACTTTTAACTAAAGTCTTAAAAACCTAGTTCAATGAATAATACAGAAGAAGGGAATTAGATTACACTACCTTTAGGAAAGTCTTTAATGCAACACAAGTGAAACGATTAATTCTCATTAACCTTTGTATTTTGAAGAAAAGCAATTTCCTTTCCTGCCTGGCTGTGATAGCAGCATCCTCAGGCTTTACTGTATTTTGTTTAACCCTACTGCAAACAGCAGCTACACTGGCTAGATATAAACCTGCTGAAAGGGTTTGAAGGGAGGGATGTTTCTTTAGTTAATGTTACTGGTGCACAGCACTTCACCTTCTAAAAATTATATTACTGTTAAGCACAAAACACTGCTCTTACAACAATAAAAAAATCTGACAGATCTAGACCTATTTAAGACTTTGCACTAGGCCATACTGATCTACCAGCACCACTGTCAAAATTTGGTTTTGTGACACTGCGGATTTAAACAAACACATTTTGCCAATTTACATTTCTTTCTTTTTATTTTATTTAACTAGAATAAACAGAAATCACAATTTAATTCCTTAATTGCAATAGGAAGTGATACATAAAAAACCCAGATGTAGCTTAGTTTTACAAAAGGAAAAGCTTCTCTGCAATTCTCTGCAATCATCAGTACCCAAGAACAGCAGTATTTATGCCAAAGGGTACAATGTGCCTGTCAAACTTTGTATTTAGAAAGATCAATTTAAATCATAAGAATTTTAAAATAACATCTCAGAATTGACAGGACCTCAAAATGATATTATGAAAATAGGTGAAAAATATTGCTATTTTTAATATCATGTTTTTTCAGTAGGATCTATTTCATAAATCACATGAGATTAATTTCTTGAGCAGCCTTGTCTAGGCAACTCATTGCTAGCAGGGAAGACTATAGAATTCTAACACAGATGTAAAGAAATAAAACATGAAAGACATTGATAGAAATGTGCTGATGAGAGAAGGTTCAGACAGATAAGTTGAGTTTCATAGACATTTTCATAATTAATTTATCAAGATATACTAGACTAATTCACTAATTGCTGAGCTAAAATAAAAATACTGATAAAAAGAAATGTTGTGACCTTCCAAAGAGTAGTTTTAAAATTAATAATTTAATTTAGATTTAGTCACAGAATAAGGTAGTAGAACTTAAGAGTCCTTATTTGTTATTGACTCTGATGATGATAAAGTATTCCAGTGGACACAAAAGCCTAAGCTTTGCTCCAAGACCACAGTTTCCATAAATAATTAGGTAAATGAAAAAAAAATTGAACAGCATTCCAGTATTCCTTTATTTACAAAGAACCACCTTTAATCTTGCACAGAATACTCCACATATCTGATTACATTAACATTTCATTTGGTGCCAATTTAGAAATGAAAATTAAACACTGGGCAATGTAAAAATAAAATGTTTTGCTAGTGCCATCACATTAAAGCAGCACCACCTAGAACAGATCACAATCTAAAAGATGAGAAAGAAAATTATGAAACACTAGGAAATAAGTTCTTGTTCACATTTATCTATGAAATCTACATTAACATGAACTAGTGAACAGTGTTTTGTCTCTTGCACTCAGTAGCTAAATAAACCTGTATGTCTCCTTCTTAAATGTTTCCCAACCTAGGCACCTCTAATCTCAGCAGGCTAGAAACCTGTCAGATAAAGCTTGCATAATTGTCATAATGAAAAAAAGAAGATATAGGCTAAATAAAAACAAATGTTAGCCAATGTCTAGAATAAAACAAATCTGAAAGATGTGCAATTATTTTATATATCCCATTAACAAGAGTGTATTGCATAAAGATATATAAGGGACATATAATGGAAATTAAATGGAAATGAAAAGGATATTTTTTATTCTAAGCTTAATCAATGAAGAAAATGTATTATAAATGACAATGTTTATATCTCACTTTTCTTAAATCAATCCATGATAGTTTTCCTATTGTGAAAGGAAACCTGCTCCCTAATAAAACAAATAAATGGGCTGAATAAATATTAAATCACTCTAGCAAATAAGAAATCACTGCTGACTCAACGAATGAAAATGGAGTAACTATCCTGGTTTATGTGGAACTGTACACACCACTAGAATTTAATGTCTTTGTTTGAAAGGATGACCTTTTCCACTGAAATCTGAAAGCAACAAAAGTAATTTAAATACTTTGGCAGCTTCTTAAGTATCTGGTCTCTGGAGCACAATTCAGGAGCTTTTCTTTGATGTTAAGGACATTTCTACATTTACAAAATTATCTAAACAGTGAAATTTGAACATTGTAGCAATGGGGCTACATCTGGCTGGTGACTGGTTACATATCCCTGATCTGGATGCAGGAGTTTAATGAACTATGAGGAACGAACAAGTAGTTCTCACTCGTCTCCTTAAATGAGGATGTGGAAAACACATTTTATAAATCATTATAAAGAATTGTTTCATATTTGATCTTTAAGTAGCTACTGTTACTGTGAGATTGAAAACAGAGGATATTTAAACATCCTTTGGAGAACCTTCTATTTCTCCACTGATGACAGAAGAGGCCTGGAAATCAAGCTTAGACCAGACAACCAAGATTAACATGACCAAATCATGCAAGCTAACTCTGGCTTCTCATTTACATTCTGAATTTTAAAAGGTGAATAATAAGTGGGCACTGGTGTAAGTATGAATTCATGGATGAACTAATATTTTTTTAATTGGGACAAGGCCATTCATTACTGACAATTATCTTTGCAAAGAAAACTGAAAATTAGATGTGGGTTGCATGCATTTTTTATTGTCATGTCATTTATTTAAGCATATTAGAAGTATCAGGAAATTTTGGTGGTCTAATGTTATCTCATTTTCTACAGTGCTTTTCAGCTCCAGATACAAGAGTCTAAGGACATTAACAGAAGCAAAACACAAAAAAAAAGAATCATCATTGTTTCTATTAGTTTAATAATAAGCCAAATTTACCATCTGAATTCTGTAAAAGGATTGAAGTTTTGTTTAAGTGATGCTGCATATTGTACACATTTAACCTGTCTGTACCTTCAGATGGAAAGACAAATTCCCAAGTGTGCAAGAAAAAAAGGAAATTTTAGGTATTCTTAGAGCAAATCCCCTGGATGCATTGTCTTTTTTAAATTCTCCTTAGAAAAATTTTATTGTAAACAAATCTTGTTATTCTTTCTTAAATGGAAAGGAAAATCTTCTGTATTTTCACTGGGATACAATGGTAGCAGATAGAAGTATTGCATGTCATGTAAACTACTAATCATCTGAATTTAAACTTGGGTAGTTGTTAATGTGTAACATGTAAGTAGCTCATTTCTCCAGTATCAGAAATACTGACATTTTACTTATATAAATCAATCCTTCATTCCCTGGATAGCCAGCATCCCTATGGGAATTTACATGAATTCACATATTTCTGTTCAGTTTTTTTTTAATTCCATATATTAAATTATTTTTCAAACGAAGATATTTAGTCTATTTAAGTTTATTTAAGACTACATGAGTTATGTGTGCATGTCATACCCACATGACCCTTGACAATGAAGGTTTCAAAAGAATAGTTAGATATTAGGGTAGGCTCCAGAATCACTGGAGCACTGAGGTTAAATTCCTTGCATCTTTCCCCTAGTGGGCGCACTGCAACCAACTGTGACTCTTGTTTACTGAACTATAATGTATTTCTGTGCTGCAACAAGTTCTGTATATCTCCTGCAAGAAGTCTCTTCTCTGTGGTGACCAAGGAGAGGACCCAGGGAGTGGTCTGAAGCTGTGTCAGGAGAGGTTCAGGCTGTATTTCAGGAAAAGGTTCTTCCCCCAGAGGGTGGCTGGGCATTGGAACAGCTCCCCAGGGAAGGGGTCGCAGCACCGGCCTGAAGAATTCAAGAGAGTCTTTGGACAGTGCTCTCAGGGACATGGTGTAACTCTTGGGAATGTGCTTTGAAGTGATAGGAGTTGGACTTAATGATTCTTGTGAGTCCCCTCTGACTCAGAATATTCTGGGATGCCCTGAAAAAAATCCACTGCCTCTAAGCTTTAGCTTCCTCCCGAGCTAAGGAATTTCCTATCTTCTCTGTGGATTCCTTGCTTAGCAAAATTTCTATAATGACATTATAAACTTCTAAAATGTTCTCCTTGCTAAGCAACCTGTTAAAGAGAACTTGGCCTTTGTCCCACACAGTTCCCCTTCACTCAGTTTTCAGAATTCACGACAACAAAATGGCAGCCTGCTCCTCTGTTGTACCTTTTTAGCAGGAAAGATCAAGCACTAACAACCAGATTAGCATGACACAGATATTTAGAATTAAAGGCAGGAAAATTAGTTAGGTCATTTATCTAGGGGGTTTTTGTATATCAAATATATTCTGCGTATGCAGTCCACCAATTACTCTGTGACTAACTTCTGCTTTATCTCAATTTTATTCAAACATATTCAATCCTGAGATGAAAATACCTAGAGATGGAGAATTCAATGCTTTTCTCTGCATTTATCCCAGTTCGTTCCAGTGTTTAAGCAATCTTGTTGATGGAAAAGTACTTTATTTCCAATTAATCTAAACTGAATTGGCTCTTCCTAAGATTTCTCACATAGATTAAAGAGCTCTTTAGTTCTCACTAGTTTCTCCCTGTGGAGATATACTGTCATCAAGAACCCTGTCTTCTTTTCTTTTTAATAAGCTGAAACAGCCTGAGCACTCTAAGATATTTATTGCAAGACATTTTCTCTTGTCCTGTAATCCTATATGTCTCCCCACTTCACACTCTCCAAATGTCAAGTGCTATTTAAAAATGGTAATATGAGAATTATACAAAATATTACAAAATCCACCACTGCATCCAGAGATTAGCTTCTGGGTTTTTTTTTCCCCACACCACCAGACTGACGGAGAAGAGAGTTCTTTATCTATTCCACATGTATATATATATATATATATATATATGATATTTGAGTATATATCTGTATATATATAGATATGTATAGATATATAGAAATATATGTATGTACATAAAGACATAAAGACATATATGTACATGTATTATTAGCATATATTTTGAAGTTTTACCAAGTTTTACCTTGATTTTTATTGTGGTAAATTTCCCTTCAAGAACTTCAGTTTTCATTGAGCAGATCCTGCTCTGGTCTACATGTGGACAACTAGTGTAATTATTAGAAGCAAATTCATGTTTCTGTTAATTTTCATGTCATTTAAACAATTAGTGGTAGATACACTCACTATCTCACTGTAATTACACTGTTATTTTCTTGATTTAGCAATTAAAATCTAATTTTTTTTCCTTGCATTTTTTTTAAAGAAATAATTAAAATATGTTCTTAGCACTTTATACTGTATGTCTGTATTTTCTGATTTCTAGTTTTTCTGCACTGATTTTTTTTCATCATTTATAGGTTCTTAGCTAATTTTTAAATTTTTTTATGAGTTTGTGTTTGAGGAAATTATTTATTTGGTTAGAATCCTCTGTGCAAGCATTTCGCCTCTCTATGGGAATGTAAAATCTCAGTAGTTCTATACCTAATTTTATACTATATCTTTTATTTTAAAGATCTTGATCTCCTCACCATCTTGGTTTTAAGAACTGTTTGGCCAAGTTGACTAATAAATTATAATATTTTTTTACTTTTTCAATCAAGACTGTTAAGTGCTACTCATTTTTTGTTTATCCTTTTTATGTAAAGTCATCACATGAACCAATTTTATCTTTCAGAACAAATGTTTCAATGATGCTCTCATAGCATGAGGTCATGAATTTGCTTTGGCTTAGTAATTATTTGGTAAAGAAACCTGGCAAATACTATCTCTGGAAATGACTGGCTCCTACTTTTATCAGCAATATTTACCTACTACATTTTTTACATCTCCAAATCTTCCATAATGACAATCCCTTGTAAAATCTCTCACTTCTACAACTTGAAAGACAACAGAATTTATTTAAAAGTCTAGTTCTACAGGTCTCCAACAGACACTTTTCACTATTTTATTATTCTTACATTTTTAATTTATCAGAATTTATTTGATAATTGCTAATTCTTATTATTTACCTACCTACCACTCCATTTACCATTACTACTTTTCACTTTCTTCCTTTAATGAATGAGCCATATGGTATCATACGTGTGGAAGAAATTCACAATAATCAGCTTGTTGCTATCTGAATAAAATCCAGTTTCACACATTAAATAAAGACTTCTTCAGTTACCTGTTCTGTCTTAACCTGAGTACATAAATAATTACATATCACTAAGATATTTCTTGTCCCTTACAGTTTCCTGTGCTCTAGCATTCCCCTCTTGGTCCTTCTTATTTAGAGTATAATTTCAAATTCAGACCCTTCATTTTATTTTCCTAGGGTATGTAACAAACTCACTTGTGGGCACATTAAAAATAATGTTAGTGTTAAGTAACCAGACTAGGCAATTCTTCATGGCTGGTATTTCTCATGAATGCCCTGACAATCCTTTTATCTTTGACAGATTTTAGACTGTTCAATTTATTGGAACTGGGTTTTATTTGGGTTTGGGTTTTTTTAATATACTCTCCTTTTTATGCTAGAGGACACCCACATTATAGACAAGCAGAAAACCTCAGAGATTCTCTGAGAATTAATATCAACTTAAGTAATATATATAGCTACTATTAAGATAAATAAAGCATATATTAATAAAATGGTAACTGAAATATTCTTAGTACTGAAAATTGTAAAATTAGCCTCTAGAGGCATATTCTTTAGAGTTTGTTTAGATTTTACATGATCCACCAGGGGGAGTTCTAAGAATGAAATAAAAATATTGACAGCAAACATGAACTCTTGGAAAAAAAGAATTTAAATACCCAATTGCCATGACTTACAATTTCAGTTGAGCATTAAATTTTCAGTCAAGCCTATGACAAGTAATGAGAGTTCAGTAACTACGAATTCATATTGAAGTTGAAAATTCTAGTGTTCCAAGACAATGACTTAGGGGAGAATGAAACACACCTACTTCATATTAAGTCTAATCTTCAGTGGCTTGAGTATTTTTGAGTAATTATTGAAGTAAATTATATTTAACCTTGAGTCAACTGTCAGTCTTTTATTATGGGAACTTCAGCCATACAGAATATCCTTTTAAGTTCTGTTTTTTAACAACACCAGTGTTAAGTGATAGATTTTCCAACTTTTTCATCCCATAGTAATGCCCCAAGAAATATTCACAAAATTCTCTACACCCTGCTCTTAATAATGTTTCCTTATGGAGGACACTCAGATTATGCCATATTATTATATGCTCAACCCTGTAAAATACACTGGTAAACAGGTTAACACCAGGTATGATATTAATATGGCAATATTATGAACAAATAATTCCAGGGGTTGCAAGTAAAGAAACAATATAAGGAGAGTCATGAAGGTTTGTGCAATATCCTTAAAAATAGTTGAAACAATCTTAATAGGGTAATTCTAGAAGTTTATGTGTTTGCCAGCTGATATAAACAGACATTAGCTTTAATGACTCTAATGAAATTATGTCTGTTTAAATTACATTATTTTTTGCTACTCAAAATAGTTTTTAAAGTGCTAGATGTGATAATGATCTCAAAATCAAGTAAGGCTATTTCCTTCTAAGAACCAACTGATTCATCTTCTTTTGAAGCATGTTTTAATTTTTGAAGTAATCCAGAAGCAGTCATCTTCAGACAGGCTTTTGGAACTGCAATTCCAAAAGATTAGAAGTTATTTAAAGGAATCACTCAAACAAAGAGGTTTTTTTCTTCTTCTCATCTTTCTTCTCTCCTTTAATTTCTGAGCCATTCATCTTATTCTTTAGAACAGTTGCTCTTTGCTGCTAGGCTGCAAGTACACTGGATGTCACAAAAGTGGGGTTACATACAAGGGGGATCATAAAGTAGTAAAAGAAGCCTGATCATGAAAAAATAAAAAGAATCTCCAGATTCCAAATCCTCATGGGAGTAAGGATTAGCTATAATTGTTAATTGAAAAAAGTCTTCTCTACCTAGGGGAATGCTGAATTGATAGAAGCTTCCCATTCCCTAGAAAATATAAACACTTGCAACAATAATTACTGCTATCATTCCATGTCAGCATTGGTTGCATTTTCAGAATATTTGGGAAACATTTTTATGATTTTTGCAATTATTCTGAAAGCAACATTGATAACACAGGGATGTTTTTGTTATTGCTAAGAAGTGCTTACACAGTATCAAGGTCTCCATAATTAAAATTACATTACATTGAACCTGACAACCATAATTATATATAATATAGCTTATGTGTTATATATGTACATAAATACATATTTACATAATATATATACATACTTATGAATAAACAGCATACCTGAACAGTGAAGCTAACATATATTGTTATAATTTCTCAATATTTACTGCCTTTCCAGCTTAATTTCTAAGGTTTTCATTATGTATTCTCAGTGTGGAACAGAATTACTACTGACTAGTATTGAGGGTATGTCTACTTTAGGTGGAACTCATCATGGATGGAAAGAGAGTAAAGCATGGAAATCAAAGAGGAGGGAAGGAGGCAGGAAAGAAGGAAGGAAAGCAAGCAGCAAGCAGAGAGGACATGAAGGCAGGAAAGAAGGAAGAGAAAGAGGGAGGAGAAGAAAGGGACATAGGGGAGGTGGAAGGAGGAGGGAGAGAGTGGAAGGAACAGAGCAAGTAAGGAAGGAGAGGAGAAGGATGCAGGGAAAGTGAAAGAAAATAATGATATTATGAAAGACAGGGAGAGGCAAAAAAGGAAATTATGTAATTCATTATGTACAGCTATATTTCCAGGCCTAGTTCCCTGCATTTTACATGTTGGTCATATAAAAATCACAACTTACTGCTGCTGCATAGTTTTGTTGTTTCTTTTTCAGAACAGGTTGTGAGAAAAAAAACAGATCCAATGTGGCTGATGAGCTTTTCCATAAAGATTTTCATAGAAAACTTTTTATTATTTTTAGATAAAAGTAGATACATATTTGGTTTGAATATTTTATTTATATATATAGGTTTCTTTTGTAGCTATCATGTATTACAATCTCTTTAAAACATCTAAGTCTAAATGAGTTACAAAAATGTAATAGTTTTTAAGTTCTATGTTTCCATTAAGAAAAAAAAAGTACTTCTGATGAGAATGTTTTCTAATCAATATGAGATGATCTGTTATTTCTTGGTGCCAAGAAAAAAATTCACCATGAACAGTTGTCAAGGAGGAGGGGGCAGGGAGAAAGAGTACCAGACAGCATGATGCTGCAAAGTTCTATTTAATAATTGAACCAAAGCAGTGGGTAAGCTGTGTCAGGAAAAGCTTCACACTCCCACACACACTGCCCACACACAGCTCCAGCTACCAAAGCTGGCCCTAAATGTGAGCTGACACCGTGGAGCCTGGGGAAATGCAGTAATTTCTGCAGCTCAGCGTCCCCTCCCCTGCCCTTCTGGTCCCAGCCCCTGTTACTGACAGATGTCACACAGGCCACAAATCAAATCAGTCCATGATGATATGATGTAACTTTCTGGCAGCATCAGGTTTTGCTTTTCTCTTGCTTGCTGACCCACAGCCTGTACCAAGGCTTATCATACTCTGTCTCTGTTAGAGTGAGTTGTATTGTCATTGTGTTGTCAGCTATGGCTCATTGTATCCAGTCACCCAGGTCTTTATTAAGGCAAGGTTGTGATGTTTCCACAACAAAAAAAAAAAACTTTCTGAAAGTTTGCAATACCACAAGAATTTTTCTGAATGTGAATAAAATGAAATATTTTATGGAACAGCATATAAAAGGTCTCAGGATGGAGTAACATGCTAATGAAATGGAAAGACCAAAGTCTTGTCTATCAATAAGATTTTTTTTTTCTTTAAATATCAATGGTGTTAAGTGAGAACGTACACTCTTTTGTTCCTCTGCCTCCAGTCTAGGAAGAAACACTTGCGGGTGATATTATTTTCTCAATATCTCTGTATGAAGATTTTCTAACATCTGTCATTATTGTATTGAAGGGATCCTGTACATTGACAGAACACTGTAAAGCCTTATTTTCTTATCCTGCTCCAGAAAAGACCAGGTTTAACCTGTATTCTGAAGTGCTATCTTTTTTTTCCCCCAGTACTGGAAGTATCAAAAAACATAACATTCCTTGAGATTTCATTGATTTTATTTTTGTACGACTGCAAATTCTTTCTTAGTCAACAGAGAAATGAGAGGTCTGCCCTGCATTGTACTGAACACAGTATTGCCAGATAAGATCAGACTGAATATTTTCAAGACATTTTAACAATATAAGCTACTGATGATTTCAGAAAGCAGAGCAATGAACAGGGAAAAGAATCTTGGTGATGGAGTTTCTACAGAGTAAAATTTCTACTGGTCATACACTGTCTGTTTGCTTCAACCATAGTCCAAGGACTAAGATTCTCTATTCTATCACGTCTCATTCCTGTATCTTTCCTTCTTTTGCTTTTCCCACCAGAGTTCCCCATACTAGTATCAGTTCAATCACCCTGTCCAATGTTAGCTCTTTTTCACCTCCCTCCAGCTGCATATTCCAGTTAGACTGTATTCTTAGTTGTCTGAGAATACCATGGAGAGCAATAGTGAGGCTTCTTTCTACCTTAAAGGACCACTTCTCAATGCTAAACTCTTGGGAATAGCAGAGAGAAAATGCACTCAAAGCTTATGTCATGCTTTCTTGGTACCCCTGAACTGGAAATTCAATACATACTATATTTTCAGAAAATTTAGACATCAACTAATTTTCTACACACACAGTCTAAGAACTCATGTAGGGCTTTTATTTACCCATCCTTGAACAGTTTCATGAAAACAAAGAAAGAATGCTTATCCCTAGTACAGAGACACATCCTTTAACTTTACCAAACGCAGGCAAAAATGCCAGGTATTTGATTCTACACTGCTGTGCAGACTCAAAGGTTTGAATTTACAGCTGCAAAATTCAGCTACCTTCTCATCTTCTTTTTTCCATGAATGGCAAGAAAATCCTCCAATATTCACTGTCTTTGGAGTGCTCTTTTAGCTTGATGTTTGCAGTTCTGTACATACAGGAACAAATTCATGCTGATTTTAGGCATTCACCAAAGCTTGTTAGGTTAAGTCTGCTTGCCCTGAGATATCTCTAAGAGCAGTAGTTTATTGCTGCCTACAGCTCAGTCAGATAAAGCAGGATTTATAATTGATATATTCTTCACTGGAGAGATTGAGATGTAGATCAGCTGACCTCACAGACAATTACTATAAGAAGAAGAAGAGACCTATCGGAGTACCCTTAGTTTGCAAATATATGCCTAAAGCATAGAAGGTATTTGTTCAATGGGATATTAGCACTGCTGCTGAATGTACACTTTTCTGGAACTAGAATAAACTTGAAAAACAAATTAAAACTATAGGAACAGTTGATACATGTGTATAATGTAAAAACATTATTTAGCTGAGAACACTGCTTTTCAGAGCAGCCCTCTCTAGGAATAATATAGAATTCTGCCATACTAACCTTTTTAATATAGCCAAATTGAAGTTCCTGGTGATTGTGAAGCCATCAAATTGTGATTAAAGCACTATAGACTATTTCCTTAACTATTTTCCTGTAGATTTCACAGTATTTTTCTACCAGCAGTTGTCTTTTCTATTTTCTATTCATGATCTTGCTGTCCATATGCTAGTTCTTGAAACACTCTTACCTTCCTCTTCTCCAACTGTGTCTTGATGGAGTGGTACTGTAACGTGCTATGTCACAGCTGTACTCAGGAGAACTTAAAATGAAAGCAGCACACTGAGCTAAGTGCTGATTACTGCTTTCAAACAAGAATCTTAAAAATACTGAAAGTGTGAAAGGTGATCTATAAAGTACAATTTCTCCTCAAAAAATAAAAGAAAAAAGAAATTGGGAGTAGGAGTCATATAATAGCAATAATAGCTTATATTTAAAAAAAAGCTACTGAAATATTTTAAGAAAGTCATCAAGAGAAATAGAAGATCAAATTTCGTGGTTCAATTTAAAGTGGCAAGGATTCTGTCACTCTTGCTTGTGTTTTCACTGCTGCATTTGGCAATTGTTCATTTTTGTGTATCACTAGTATGGCTTTAAAGGGGCAAAATAGAGAAAATTCTGGACCTCAAAAAATATCAGTCAGGCATAAGTGATACTGGATTGTAAGTTCCAAAATGTTTTTCATTTCTTATTTCTGGTAATATTATTTATTTTAATTATTCTTGCGGCTTTGGAATATTTTCAACTTAATTTTTCTTGTCCAAGGGATGCTAGAGAGAGGAAGGATATTATAAAAACCAACCTTTAAAAAAAGTATCAGAATAAAAAAAAATCAGAATTTACCTAGTCAAGTGAAGGGACATGTTTTCTTTAAAATTAGCATTCTATGTAGACCAAGGAAGCATTTTAAATAGAGATATAATTAAAGTTTTTACTCCAAGCTAGTACTCTGAGCATAAGAAACAGAAAATTGGAGAATGTTTTAAAATATCAGTGTGTTATTGTTAACTTGTTGCTAACATGCTACCAATAGCTTACTGCTAATCAAATTCAATTAAATGCTAGCTCCAGGAAACCCATCTGTTGCACATTGCTTGAAAAGTAAAATTAAAAAAAAAAAATCTGAACTTTGGTTTCATGTCATCCCTGGATACATAGCTCAGATCTACCACTAAAAACATACAGGAAATATATTTATTAGACTTACAGAATAATTTTGCTTCAAAGTGACCTCATGTATTCACAGTCCCTGTTCAGTACATGTCTTACCTAGGTCATGTTACTTAGCAACATTTTCAGTCCTGTCTTGAATACCTACCAGAAGAGATCCCAAAAATTCCAGTGATTGTTACTTTCCTAGCACTTAATCACTCCCAATGTTCTAAAATGATAATCTTAATATCCAATTAAGATTTTCTATATCCTAATTTATGTCTGTTCCCTATTAATCTGCACCCTCAACAACAGTCTGGACCCTTGTCAGCATCTCCCCAGTGGTGTAGATGCAGAGGGCAGTAAGGTCTCCCTCAGTACATCAAGTTCATCAAACCCAGCATCCTCAGACTTCCAGCATCCAACCAGCACAGTGATCTCCCCTGGACTAACTCCATTATATCCATGTCTCTCTTGTACTGAGGAATGCAAAAGGAGACACAACACTTTGTGTTTGGTCTCATGGGTGCCAAATAGGAAGGATCACCTTCTTCAGCTTTCTCACTCTCACTGATACACCCCAGGATGCTGATGGCCTTCTTGCAAAAGGGTACATTGCTGGTTTACTCTAAACTTGGTGTACTTTTCTGCAGGGCTGTTTCCTACACAGTTGCTCCCCAGCCTGTAGCAGCGCATGGGGTTATTTGTCCCTAGATTGCAGGACTTTGCACTTCCCTTTGCTGAACTGCAGGACCAGGCCTTTTAAATACCTTTATTGGTGGTCTGGATGAGGAAATCAAGTGAATCCTGAGTAAGTTTGCAGCAAACAAAATGTTGGGCAGGAGTGTCATCTGCTGAAGGGTAGAAAAGGTCTGTAGAGGGATTGGAAAGGCTGGATTGATGGGCCAAGGCCAGTGGTGTGAGGCTCAACATGTCAAAGTGCAGGTGTTGCACTCAAGTCACAACAACCCCATGCAACCCTGCAGGCTTGGGGATGAGTGGCCATAACACAAAAAAAGCCAGTGAAGGGTCTGGAACACAAATCCTCTTAGGGTGACTGACTGGGGTTACTGGGGTGGTTTAGCCTGGTGAAAAGAAGGTTCAGGAAAGACCTTATTGTTCTCTGCAACTACTTGAATGGAGGTTGTGTTGAAGTGAGGTTTGGCATCTTCTTCCAGGCAGCTAGAGACAGGAGAAGTGGAGGGAAACTGCTTCAAGTTGCATGAAGGGAGGCTCAGCATACCAGAAAAAATTTCTTCACTGAAAGAGTGCTGAAGCATTGGAACAAGTTCTCCAATAAACTGGTGAAATCACTGTCCCTGGAGATATTAAAAAAATAAGTAGAAGTGGCACTTTGAGATGGTTTAGGGGGTATGGTGTTATTTATTCAAAGGCAGGAGTTCATCTTGGAGGTCATTTTCAACCTTAATGATTCTGTGACTTTAGCCTATTGCTTCAGCATGCCCTCTAAGTAGCAGCCTTGTTCTCAAACATATCAATCACCTCCTCCTGCCAGTTTGATGACATCTGCAAACCTGCTGAGAGAGAACTCCATCCTATCAGCTAACAATTACTGAAGTTGCTAGACAGTGCTGGACCCCAAAATTATCCTTGAGGAACTTCACTATTTGCTGGTCACCAGCTGGACTTTTTACTACATACCACAGATCTCTGGGCCTCTCTGTCCAGTCAGCTTTCCATCCATCCATCTCATTGTCTGTTTATCCATATGTCACCAATGTGGTGGTGAAGAGGTCAAAATGGTCAAAACAAAGCACAGCTTGAAGTTAAAAAAAACTGTTATCTGATCAGTATCTATTGAGCAGCATGTGGTCAGCTATGTTAAACAGTAGAAAGAAACCTCACGACCCTGTACATATATGATGTTAATCAGCCAGGGCAGGGTTCAGCCAGGACAGGGTTAGTTGTTGCAGCAGCCAAGAGGAGGGGTAGCAAGGACCTATAGGTTATTCTATATCACCTCATACCATTTTCCGGGGACTTGGGAAACACTCCCTTCCAGGACAGCTAGTGTGGTAGATGAAGCAGTTGAGTATTCCTGCGGGAGAAACCCATGGTGAACATATGAATTATTTGCCTCATCCTTGTACACTTTGTAATTTGTACACTATTGTTGCTGCTAGTGTACCTTTTCCTGTCTCATTGCTGTATCCCATAAATTGTTCTTATCTCAAGCTATGATCTTTACCTTTTGTGCCTCCAGTTCTCCTCTCCAGTCCTGCTGCAGGGGGAGGGGGTGAGAGAAGGGGGAGGGAGTGAGCAGTGCATGGTTTGGAGTGATTTAGTGGGAACACTAAATTGAGGAACACTACTCCTTCCCAAGACTCTAAAGAACTATTATTTTTTAAAATTACAATACTAGAGAGTTTTCTTGCCTCATTTGTTATCTGACTTCAGTTAAAGCTATACTAAAACTAACGCTGAAATAAACTCTGATGTCTGAATGTACAATGATAACTCATTAATGACTCTTCTGACCATTTATCAATATATCAATAATATTTTTCTTAATTTGAATATGGAAAAACATTACAATATTTCAATATGCTTCAGGATAAAATGTTGTAAATAGAAAAGTTTTACATATCACTCCTCCCTCACTCCAGCCCAACAGGTTTTTTTCACCTGTTGTGAAATTTTGTAACCTAGATAATAAACATGACTAATAAAATGATCGCTGAAGCTCTTCGACATAAAAGATCATTAAAAATTTGCATAAGGTATTCACTTCAACTAAATGAAATGGCTTCTCCATCTGCAGTACAATCAGAATTCTCAGTAAATTAAAGAGCCCATATAGAGTCAGCACATGTCACTGAGATACGTGCTCCTAATTAAGACTGAATAATGTTTGTTGTGCTGGGACTAATGACCCTTGCAGTGCAAAGCACAGAACTGCATCTCTGAGAAGCTAAACCTCTCACCACTTCAAAGGCACTTGCAAGCCTTCTGCATCTCCCAGGCTTGGAACTGTAACATATGTTAGGGTTGTTTATATTGCTAACAGTATGAGTGGGCTACAGACACATCAATCACTTTATTAATCATGTTCTTCTGGTCAAGGAATTTTTACTTATGGCCATTCTTCAGCTCAGTACATCAAAATAATTTGAAGATTTTACAAGTTTATGCTTAGCAATTAATTTTGAAATATGGTGAAATAAAAATAGGGAAGAAACTCTATCATTTCAACTCTCAAACTGCAATTTCAAGAAGCAAAATGATCACAGAGGTTTAAGTGACATTTCCTAAGAGATGAAGCACTGAGAGATTAAATAGCTATATCTATGAGGTATTTCAATTTTCAGTTTGAAGCAATCAGGTTTAAGTAAAATGGCATGATAATGAGATGAAGAATCTGGTACTGTATCTTGTAAGGTAACACTCTCAGTTTCTAAACATTACCTGTACATTGTAACCCAAGCAGAACCATGGCCTTTACTAGGAGAAAGAAAGCATTTGTATTCAAAACCTTACCCAGTATGAGTATTTTTTAAAATAATTTTCCAAGCTTTAAAACCAAACTGCAATTATCTTTTTAGGGAAAAATATGACATACTTTTCCTCTTTCAATATTTACCAATGCACCAAAGTAGTTGTTGTAAGAAGGGCACATGGCACATTAAAGCCACAGTGTTTATTAATCTAGCATGGTCTATTACAAACCTTCACCAATAAACAAGCAATGATTCAAATAAGAGCATATTTGAAAACATTTTCTACTCTAAAAATAATTGCATCACAATGACATGGCCACCACAATTTCAAATTACACTTCACTCTGTTTTCTAGAGACAGATAAGTCCATACAGTATGACTGAAATTTCTGACAATTAGGACAAGCTGATAAATTGAAGACTTTAGAGGTTCACTTCCCTATATATGAAGCCCCTTATAACTAGACTAAAGAACTGTCACTAAAAATGCTTGCTTGAAAAAATCATTTGCTTCAGCTCATTAATATGTTTAATTTTGCTGCTTTTATGGTTTTTTTTTAAAGACATCACACATGCATTTCATTCTACAATCATCTAACTTAACTCTGGCAATAAACTAGGAATTTAAACTTATCAGACATATGGTTCTGCAGATTGAAAGCTTTCAGAAACTGACAAGCTAGTAACAACCCAGATTGCAATTAAGAAGTTCAGAAGCCTTAAATCAAGAGACTTGGGTATTTGTGCTGCCATTTAAATTAGCAGATCCATTAAAAAATAATTTAAAAATATAAAATATCACACCATAAAACACTGGTAGGGCATCTTCATACCTCAGAAATAAACTATATTAAATCTGATGTGCCTAAAAAAGAAACCAATGACAATTTACATTTTTTCTCTTATTAACTTCTACCTTGTAAAGCTTTCATTTAAGATGTTGCCATCCAAGTTCCATTTCTAAAAAGTACAGGGAACACAAACACAGATATCTCCAACATTCATTGTTCACCAAATTTTTATGAAATCTACCTTCCTCTTTTCTTCCACAAATCTCATATTTTTCTATATGGCAAATGTATTTTCTAGGATTTTTCAAATGTTATCTGGTTTTCCTTCACTGCTTTTCTTATCTTCATTTCCTCACTTTCTCCCCTCTTCTATGATCACATTTGCTCTTCCTTGCTTAGATTTTGCATTACAAATAATTAATTTTATATTTGACACTTAAGGCTAAATATCCCAGTAAACACCAGGGATATTATACCTCTGCTCGTGGAAAGGTATATATAACTTTATAGTTAACAAATTTTATTTGTATAGATGGAACATAACTACAAGTCCTATGCAAATAAAATTTGTATTCTTTGTTTTCACAGATTTCATGGTTAGGGAAATAAAAGTTATTCAATGTGACAAAAAACATGTCTGAAATTATATATCTCCTGTCAACAGGATTCCTAAATTAATTGGTCTGGTCTTCAGGAGCTTTTTCTTCTTCAGTATAAAGAAGTTTATGAGCTCAAATGTCTTGCCCTCATAACATGTTATGTGAAAGCAAAAAGCGACTTATATAACAGTGTAATTTAGAGCTTATATCAAGTCTGAGACTAGGCAAGTAGATTTCTTTGAAAAATGAAGATTAAAACACTTATGGAGACTCAATGAAGCAAAATATTTCTTGAAAATTTATTGATTTTCATTAGAATGCTCTTGTAAAGTCAATTGTGACTTTCTACTTAAAAGTAATTGGTAGAGAAAAGTTTTATAACATTTGCCAGCAGGCAGAGAGCTATTGTTTTACTACTTGTTTTTTTCAAATGAATAAATGAATATTTAATTTCAACTATGTAATTAGCTAAGAAGCAAAATTATTCAAAGATTAGATTTAACTTTAGTAATATCTCAAAATTATTACACAATCATATAAGCCATGCCTATAAAACTATTTTTGCAAGATTATTTGAAAAACTTTGTCTTGCTCCCCATTCCTACACCAGTATAGAACTATTGTTTCTTTAAGGTTTTTATCTCAAGGAAACAACTGCACAAGATTCCAGAGTTAAGGCAGTACTTTTACTTCCCATTCATAACAAGCTTTTGCAATAACACTATGGAAGAAGATTCACAGAACAAGAATTTGAGATACACCACTTTGAACTCTTAATAAAAGCACCCCAAAAAGCCTTAAAGAAGGGACCTTGACGTTCTCTGGAAAGCGAGAGAAATATTTTCCATCCCTGTTTAGCCAGCATTTCCCCTCAAGTCCTCTGCATAAGACTGGAGGAGTTTGTTAACATACTCCCTCTTGTCCTACTTTCTGTTTGCCCTCATCACAGTCTCCACTACTGTCCTGAAGTCTGAAGGAAAAAATAATTCTTTCTGCCACCTCAGAGACTATGCATCTGCTCTTTGCCTGTGCTCCTCACTTTCCTCCCCTTTCTTCATACTCCCAGTCTCTGGTGTTCCTCTATCACACCCCTCAGAGTATCTTCCTGGAACGTGTGAGTTTTCCCTGGTTATGTATCCATGCAGAAGAACTAATCACTTTTCTCTTGGGTAGATTCTCTTTGATTGAAAGTGCTGTACTGAAGATAGGCAATAAGGCACTCCTTCCCCACGCAGAACTGGTCTTCCACACATGTTAATACAAAACAGTAAGTCAATTAGATGTGAGCTGACTCACACCCAAATGAAGTAACACAAAGCCCGTGAAAATTTCACACACTATGAAGCTTATCTTTTAGGGTTATGTTTTCACTGGGTCAGAAAAAAATATTGTCATTTCATGGTGATTTATTACAACGACTTGATGAGAGTTCCTCAGGGTGAGAAAGATGGACGAGAATCTTGGTTCATGATCAGAAAGCTGGATTTATTAATATATGATATATAATACATTATGACTATACTAAAAGGAATAGAGAGAGAAGTTGCAGAAGCTGCTAAGCATAGCATAGGAAAGAAAAAATAACAAAGTTCTGTGTCCAGGGAATCTGTCCCCGAGCTTGCTCCTGTGATTGGCCCCCAGTTGTAAACATGGAACATGAGCCAATCACAGGTGCACCTGCTACATTCCACATCAGCCGATAACAATTGTTTACATTCTTCTTCTGGGGCCTCAGCTTCCCAGAAGGGATAATCCTAAAAGAAAGGATTTTATGAAAATATGTCTGTGACAGTGATTGTCTGTTTTTCTTGCAAAGAGAAAGCATGACTTGTGCATGCTTGCAAATGCCCTTGAAGATAAATCAGAGCTTGCTTATTAATTACAACTGACTTCCTTTATGATCTGGCATTTTTTTTGTGATTTCCCCATTACACATAATTGAGATTTTAGACCTCAGTATAAAATATTAATAAACCATATACCCAATATCTGAGACACGGCATGGATCTCTGTGAACTTTGTGATACATTAGATGTGTATTAGTCACAAGTCTTCAAATGAACTATAATGAGTAATTTAATTCACCCAAAAACATTTCAATAAGTTATTTTAAAGAATCATAAACAGTTAAAAATTTTTTGAAATAAATTTTTTCTCTATTTTTCTCATGTTCATACAACAAAACAAACTGAAAATATAAAAGTAATATATAAATCTAAGAAATATATTGATAAAAAGGCTGGATTTTTTCAAAACACATCTGTTCAGTCCTAATAAAATTTCATTCAAAAGCAAATCATTTGAATTCTTCTCTGACAGCTTACTTCTCTCTACTGACATACCAAGGTTTACCTGACCAGCTTGGACCTGTAATACAGAGAAATCACAAAACTTGATCCAGAAGTGTAACATGGATATAACTACTTGAACTGTAGTGGTAAAAAAACACAGTTAAACCTGTGAATTGTAATGTGTTATTAGTTATAGAAAAGAGTAAATAAAATAAGGATATAAATGTTAAACAAGAGAAAGAGATTCATTGAAATGTGTTCTATTACTTCAATAATAATTTCAGTAGAGACCTAAAGGAACCATTATTTCTCCTAAATTATATATAATCTACTCTTTATGTAAGCTTAATTTAATGAGCCAGATGTTTTTAATCTTGTCAAACTATGAAAAATCAAATGGCTACCAATATAATTTATTTTCTGAATAAGTAGTATATTTCTGCTTCATTAATTCTGATTAAATTTTTGACATTAATTCCATACCTGTTCTGTCAGATGAAACTAGAAAAATATTAAATATTAGCAGATAAAATTTCCTATTTATAGAAGTTCCTTTCTTAATCTACTTCACAGATGACTAAAAGGATGACTAAAATTCTTGACAAAAAACTCCAAGCCAACTATCCAACAAAACTTCCCTTCATAGTGTTCCCATGCAGAACAATGACAATTACAATGCTTCCCTAAAGCTAAACTAAAGTGAATAAATAGTATTATAACGATTTACATACACTTTACTATTATCACCTGTATGAGAGCATGCATCTAAATAAGTTATATACCATTCTGACCCAGCAAACAGTGCACCCATCATAGAAGGCCAAATGTCATAACTTCACTGAAGTTCTTAGGAATCACCACCATAATGGTTTTCACTTATGAAATGAAGTTCCATAGAAATACCAAATATAAGACAGAATAATTTCAATCCAATACCTAACACAGTATATTTACTTTTAGAGGATATATAGGACTCACAAGATTCGAATTTAGATATTCCAAAACTGCCTTACCATGGTGTAGTTGTGAGCCACCTTCATAAGCTCTGTGCACCCTTGTGCATCAGCGAACGCTCGTATTCCCAAGCAGTTGGATGGGTGCAAAAGCTTCATTAGAAAATGGCAGCAAACCTCCACTACTTGGGGGAGCTGGAGAAGGCAGGCAGCTGCTAGAAGGTTTTCAATGGTGTCTTCTTTTAATTCCAGGCAGCCTAAAAAACAAATATTCATAACAAATTCAAACTTATTTACTTAGTATTTACAAACATACAGTATCAAAATGCATTTTTATAAATACTTGTAGCTCTATATAAATAACTCTAGAGAAAAAGTGAAGAAAAGTAGGATTAATCTCCCTGACTGAACACCCCAGAGACCTGGAAATTACAGTATTAGAAATATTGCTTTTTAAACTACTATTAATTCAACTATATAACAGGCATAAAAAGAGAGACTGTACTGTATCAAATGGAATAGAAGACTTGGAATATCTCGATATCAGCCAGGCTGTGAATGCTTTTTTATTGGGTTTCTTTTCTTACTTTATTGAAATTCATATTAAAATTTGTGTTATCTTCAGTGGCACAGAGAAAACCTCACAGCCATTTACTTCCCTGAAAAGAATGAAATAACTGCTTAGTATAGTATGAATAAACCCATAAATACAACTTCAAAACAAGGTTTAACAACCTTCAAACATTGTGTTGCTTATTCATAATGTGACTTCAGGATTAATGTTATCTGAGCAACATATGGCAGGCTTCTCATAACACATAGTTCCTCTAAAATAATTTATATTGGGGAAAAGAACCATTAATTAATACTTATATTGCACTTAATTCTGTAATTTCACAAGTCATTATCTTTACCTTGCAGACTGACACACTTTTTAATAAATAAATGTAAAATAGAATAAAATAAACTGTAAAAAGAATTTATTTTAGGCTGGAATAAGTAACTCATGTTATAATGCTCCCCCCAACCATAATATTAAATTTTATTTTTACATTAGAATCTTATAAATCTCTTACATTAATAACTTAAAAATCTTCAAACTAACGATTACAAGGATATTTTGGAGAACTGAAAAAAAAGAATAGGAAAATAAAATATGCAAATTTAATACAAATTGTCAAAAAACACTTCTGATTGTATTGTACTGTGCTCAGAGAAAATAATTTCTGACTATTAGAGGATTAAGTGCATATTGATCTTTCTCTTAAAAGTATTATAGTTTAACACCTAGATAAACTTACTCTTTTTCCCACAAAAGCTTTGTATTTGCAGTCACATAAAAAAAATCTAAAAATCTTAATAATTCTATTGCATGGTGCTAAGGAGTTCTAAAATCCTCAATTTCACAACAGCATGCCATTGGAAAGAGAAGATGCTTTATATTGCAATACCAAACACAAAATAAAGTAACATTAACACTGCACATCTGATCTTTTCTCCTTTCGCTAGATCTGGAGCTTTTAATACAAGAGGGAAACTGTGAAGTTATACTTTACTAGATTTATTTATAATACATCCTTTTGCAAAGGTCAGAGCATCAGATCAAGTGCACAGCCTAATTTCAGTGGGTTTCCTCTCCTTATTTTTATTCTTTTATTAATGTCACATGAGGGTTTTCTTTGTGTTATCTAACCTTTTCTCACAATTTCTGTGCACCCCATCTTTACGCAGTGTGGTCAGAAGGCACACTCAGCAGCAGGTCCTTGGCTGACCCACATATTCATCAATGACACTCCCACATTGTGGCATGCCTGCAGGTAATGGCTGGCTCAACGCAAAATTCTGGAAGACACTTCCACTGCGTAAAGTAGAAGTATTGAAAAGATAGTTGTTTTCAGGTTAAAACTGACCATCCTGGTAACAGAAGTAAAAAAAATTAAAAATGTGTAAAGCACCTTTGAAAATAGGATGAACTGAGAAATGGAAACAAAAACAACAACAAAAAAAGGAATTCTAAATCTCCTTTTCTTACATGCTATTTCTTTTTCAACAATGAGCTCAAAAAGTCTCTGGCCCTACAAAACTGATCCAGGTAGCATTTACAAAATTATATAAGTATAGAAAGAATCACTTTCAATATCTTCACATTAGGAGGAAAGGTAACACCCTCATGGTTTGGCCTTTTTATCACTAAAGGCCGCTACCCTTAGGAGAAGATCCCAAAGGAATCAGTTGAAACACATCAATCTATTTGTTTTCAAATTGAGATATTTTCTGTTCACTTTCAGGTACACTAGTCCTGGTACAGCATTAGTGGGGAAACAGTAGGATTAAACTAAGTTTAAATCAATGAAACATATTATCTGGTTTATGAATAAGTTATTTATGCATTTCTTTATGTAACTAACATGGAAATTTTGAAGAAGATTATTCATATTTGTATAGAAGAGTGTGAACACATTTCTGCTTTACACTTTAATAGAGGAAGTAAACATGCAACCACTTCTGGGATATCTAGGGATACGAATATATTATAGCTTTACTTATTTTTAACTAAATTCAGAAATACTAATTTACTACTTAATATATCTATGATAAAAGCTAGAAAAATACACTCAGTATGAGTTTAAAAGTTTTTTTTTTCTTCATTCTTTTAGCTTCAATGATAAATAGGTTTTTAATCCATCTAAATGTCTTCTAAATCTTGATTATCTTCTTTTTTAAACATCAAGACACCTTCATAAATTTGTTCACAGGGTCTGTATTCCCTTTTTCAGAAGAGTGCTGTGACATTTTATGCAAATTCCTCTGGGATATCAAGTGTTTAGCATGGTCAGAGTTTGAAAAAAGAAAGCTGTTAAGGAGCTTTGTATATAAAATATGAAATCTTCACACAGTTTCATATTGGCAATTAGAAGATCCAAGCATCTATTTAAAAATGTTTAATGGGATATTCAAGGGACATTAATATTACTGCTTCTTCAATTCACCTCCCCCTCATTTTTATGCACTAAAAGCTTGCACAAGTGCCTTAGTCTGAGAAAAACAAATTAACTAGAACTTAAAATCTCCTTTTGTATTACATTATTAAGATGAAAAAATTTGTGGAAAAAACAATCAAAAGGACTTTAATGAATTCTAATTGTTATTCTAAACTATAGCTGCATTTGTGAAAAAATTTTATGTGCATTGCTTATGCAGAAATTAAAATGCTTGTCTTTATCATGCATTCTCATAATGACTACATAAATTTTATTACCTCATTACCAAATGTGAAGCAGAGATAAAATAAGAATTCTCTGATATTCTTGTTCTGTTACTAGACCTTTTCCTAAGTTCGGGGACAGTTATGTCTTGGAGTTGGTTTGTGAGGTTTTGTTTGTTGCTGGTTTTTGTTTTGTTGTTGCTGTTTTGGGGGTTCTGTTTGGGTTTTTTTGTTTGTTTATTTTGGGTTGGTTTCTTTTTCTCTTTTATTCTCTCTCCTACACTATTGACGATACTTTAGAACTATTTTGGTTTACAGGGAATCACTGCACCTTTGCCCACCTTTGCCTGATGTTAAATAAGGTCAGTTTATATAATAGGAACAGCCTCCCACAAATATTGACCAACAGATTGGACCTGTGGTGGGACAACTCAGTAGGTACAGGACATTTGCTCTGTGTATAAGCAATGAATTTTAACCTAAATTTGTAACACATCATAATATCATTTTACATCATGTTCACAGTAGTTTTTTTTCTCTTTTGTAATTACATACTTACCCACAAGACTCTTCAACATTCTTAAGAGTGTTGTGTGTACAAGGGAAATAATGGGAAATGTCAAGGAATAAGAAACAAAGGCTAAAACCAATTCCTTGAAATCAGGTATTTATCTTCTTAACCTTTCTATTTCATGTGTCTTGACCAGTTGTGTGGAACTTTTGAAATGTTGTTGAGTGAAATTATTTCTGGAGGGTAACCTGTTTGAGGAGCCTAATCCATTTTTAAAATTTAAAAAAAATATATTTTTTAAAAGGCAGTAAATGGTATCAAGATAATATTTATTCATCTTATGCATAGTAGAATAACTGACTACAATAAGAAATTGGTTTCTTGAAAAATCATCTAATTCAATTGAAGACTAGAAAAACCTTATTTAAAAGGTGCTATGCCTCACACACTGCTATAATAAACCTTTCTGCCATTGCTTGCCTTAATCATTCCAAATCTCAGGTACTCTGAGGTAACCACCTGAGCTAATCACCCAAGATCTCCTTTTACAGTTCACGGAGAGAAACAGGAAGCCTTAGAGCTGTTTTCACCTGCTCTGTTTCAGTCATGTACTGCAGAATGAGATGAATCACTCCCTGAATGGCTATTTCTTGATTTCAGATAGAAAATGAGCACCTTCATTTGAGTTACTGAGACACTTCTGATATTCATATTTGTTGATATGAATTCAGTTACTCTGGTCCCAAACACAGCACTGGAATCATTAGAGCCATCAGGTTTCAGGTGATGAAATACTCTTTGAGTTCAATTCTGATGATCACTTCCCTCTGTTATGGTCAATTTCTGATAGTGACATAGTGTGTAAAATCACCTCTTATGTCTATCTGCGATCACCAACCAATGAAGAATGCTATAAAAAGTATCGTCCGTGTAGCAGAACATCTTTTAGTCTCCAGTTTGACCTATGCCTTAAAAGATAAATTCTACATTGTATTGTCTTCCATGCTTATTATAAAGGTGAAGATGTTTTCAGAAAAGAGAACAGAACACCATATATTCACTTAGCAGAGGTTTCTTCTGATCAAATTGTTTCATTTTTTATTAATTATTTTCTGCAGATCACATTTATCATGTACTTGAGGAAGAAGCCACTTTATGGCTAATTGTGCTTATTTAGAATCACAGAATAGTTTGGGTTGGAAGGGACCATAAAGATCATCTATGGGACAACAAATGGGGGTCAGAACAGAGAGCACAGAGGAGCTTAGGGAATGGGTTGTTCTGGCTTTGGTGGGATACAGACCTTGGGAAATGAGATCACAGATATGAAAAAGAACTGGGAAAAGAACTGTATATGTAACTATCAAGGTGTTTGAAATTATGTAGTTTTGTAAGGCAGCCAAGTAATGTGAGCAATAGGCTATCTGCAGTTAGTGGGAAGTTTTTGCTCAAAGCTGTGGCTGCCTGGAGCTGTAACAGTATAAAAGTGCCCTGTGAGAACAATACTGCGACTTCAGTAAACGACTTCAATGACTTCAACTCGAACTTCTTTTTGCTTGGGCTTCGGCTTCTTGCTTGGACTATGTTTTGCACCCCTCCTTTGAAGTCCCGTCCCTCAGTCGCACGGCAATCAATCATCTACTTCCAGCCCTCCTGCCATGGGCAGGGACATGTCCCACTAGACCAGGTTTCCCCAATCCAGCCTGGCCTTGAACACTTCCAGGGTGGGGCATCTCCAGCTTCTCTGGGCAACTTGCTGCAGTATCACACCACCCTCACAGTGAAGAATTTCTTCCTCTTATCTAATTGAAACTTACTGTACTTCAGTTTGAAGCATTTTTTCTGTCTCTATGTGCTCTTATATATATCCCCATTCCACCTCTCTTGTAGGCTCACTTCATTTAAATATTATTATGTATGAAATAATTTCATAAATTATTCCAGAGATATAAATATGCAGCTTGTAAAAAATGAAAAAAAACACCATCACAGTAATATCAGAATTCTTATAAATTAACTAGAGTCACTCTTTTAAAATACTGTACAATTATTTGCACCCTAATGTCATATCTTTTGAGTAAGTGAACTAAACTGGCCTAATCGTGTGACCTTCATCAGTACTGCCAGTCTTCTTTATTTAAATAGCATGGAAAATTACACTATTGCAGAGTGATAAATAAATGCTAGTAACAAATTAAAAACCTCTTGAGCAGGAAACTTCTTGCAAATATCTGGCTAAAGATCAGAAAACTATATTAACCAAAATAATCCACAACACCTTACCTTTTCATCTCCTGTTCTGAAAAATACCCCTCAAAGCTACAAACCAAAACACCTCTGTTGTATAACTGAAATGTCAATTATTAAAGAAAATTTGTCCACTGACTCATACAGATCAGCTTTTTAGAGAGAGACATTAAAATGTTATTTTCTCCTTATGCCATTCATGTGCCTTAGCTCATTTTATACAGTTGAACTTAGTGACCTGTAAGATGTATATACAAATAACAGGACTAAAAGCAGCAAATCATTTTAGCTGTGAGCCTCATCTTAATAAAACCTTTTTATCAACTGTGAAGAAAGATATGTTAGCACTCTGAGATAAAAAATATGTTTTTCCATTAGTTATAGAAAAATTGTCAAAATATGAACATCATTCTTGGGATTAAATGCTAAATATTACTGGTTTGTACTTGCACAGAGGACCATTATGTAAGCAATTTTTTCACCAGTTATTCAGCTAATATACAGGCATTGCATTTGGAATTAAGCATATAAATATGGAATTATGTATATAAATAGAGGAATAAAACCTCACAGTTTAAAACAAAGAAAAAAACAAGCCAAGATAAAAGTTACCTCAAAAAATACATAAATATAAACAGTACTTACTAATTAAATTTCAAACAGCACAAATTTTGCACTCATTCAAAAAATAAGCTGGGAAATGACAAGAATTATTTCAAAAAGCTCATTTAATCTGCAAGGCCTTAGTTTCTCTTAACTGCTTTTAGTCAATGGACTTCAGTACTTATGTTTGTCCAGACTGTATGTTCTGCTCATCATGCTGCACACATCAAAAGGCACTCCAGGAATTTATGCTTGAAAACAAAAGCAAACTTCAGCTTGAGAAGGGGGGGAAGTTTCATTCCACAAGATTTGTACTAAATATTGAGTACTTCTTGGAGAGATACAACCTTTCCATTACATTGAACATGATCAAGATTTAGCTTCTGGTGGGAAAAATAAAAAAAAAGAAAAAAGAAAAAAAAAAGTCTCAAGGACAGAGGAGCTCAGCTCTCAGATTTGAAGGAGCAGTATTTTATTCTACATACCTGATGCTAGCTAGCTCAGAAGCAGGAGCACTCACCTCTGCCAGATAAGCTTCTTAACTTCTCAGGCAATGATCTGGCAGCTTGTGCTACAGCACAGAGCAGCTCAAATCCATGCTTAGAGAACAAAAAGTTACAGAAATGGAGGCATCAATTGCCAAGAAAAGATTTTTGCTTATGAGTCCACCTTACAGCCTAATGAAATCTACTTTTCTTTGGGCTGGCTTGCACTGCTGGAAGATGTGAGCACTCCAGTCACATCCTGTTCTGAGGCTACATTTCATCACAGCTGCTGTCAGATGGGCACAGAGCAGAAAGGCAATGAAGGTGTTTTTCAATGCAGGAGCAGGAGTAAACACCTGAAAGGTCAGGACCTCTTTCACAAACTATCATTGCAATTTTTCATGATTCTTTTTCTTTTGTTTTGGAACTGGAGATACACAGCTGAGCTCAAGAGCATGGATATGGGTACAAATGTCCAATGTAGGAGCAAACACATTAAAGAGGCAAACCATCCTACAGCAGCCTGTCCAATCACTTCACTGATGCCATTTAAGCAACAGGCTGGCATGTGCCAGATGGCAGCATAGAGGGATGATACTCCATTCAAAGGAACACTCACTTTCCAGCCGTGTCCTGTATTACTGTTCAGTACTTGTTTTAATCTCACTGTGGAGATGAAGAACTTTGAGCCTAGTGAGGGACAGCTTTAAAAATGCACCCTGAAGTGCACCCAGTTTTCTGCTCTTCACCTCCATACTCATTGCTTCCTTGTGTCTGCCTGAATTTATTTTTATTGACTTCTCTGGAATAAGAGATTACATCAGAGTACGAGGAAACACAGTCACTATCCATCTCTCCATAATATTCTGGATAATTCTGAATACTTAAAATTTATGGATATCCAATTCAGAGCACTTTTCTAAGCCATTATCATATACTTTGCCAAAAGAATGAGACAACAGCTGGTTCCTGGTACATAATTGCCAATTCTGTCCGCTAATGAAGTGTCCTGGGTAAAAGGAAGAATAGCAATTCATTGGAGTGTAGTGTAGAGCTCCAGAAACAAGCAAGGACTTTTTGTTTCAGTGATAGGAATGGAAAATATCTGCTCCAGATGGAAACAGGATCCTCAGAGACTGGCTAAAAAAAATAAATAAATAAAATTGAGAAGGCAGTCAGTCTCCGCAGTTCCTTACAATAAATGGGTCTCTGAAGTCCTTTCCTACAGACCTGAGTTATGTGAAAGGCCACAGTTTGTTTTAGGATCAGAAAAATATTTTGTGAAGGAAGGTATTTTTATCCAAGCAGGCTGATATTCACAGAGGACAGGAGACAACAATCTGAACCTACAGTTACGCTGAGGAATTGTGAATGGTTTGTGCATAGTACACATGAACGGCATAGTTGAGAATTTAATGCAGGTGCATAAATAAGAATCTTATGCAGAACACTATATATGAAAATGTCAATCTGAAATGTAACTGGAACAAAGGTACATATGAACTTTGAAGTGTAGTCAATGTGGAACATCCATGGACAAATAATCTGAATTATGGCTCTACAGATCATGCCATCACTACCACTTCCTAAACTGGAGCAACCCTGATAAAGAAGGCTTCTTTGCATAACTCTCTTTATTGACTCCTGAAAAGTATGACATGTATCATGACAAGTATCTGCTTCTAGAAGAGACTTTCACAGGGGACTCTCCATATCCTGAGTTAAGTTTATTCCATTTCTGTGAGCACCTAATATGATATGTGACCATTTTTCTGTACTCTCCATTACACAACAGCTGATAAAGTCCTTCAGATCAATTCATTTACCTTAATTTGTCCTTTTGTCACTCATCCCAGAGTTCCTGGAACAAATGATCTCCCAGCTGAAATGAATGGAAATTAAAGGGCCTATTCTCTGCAAGTGCAAAGCCAACCATCAAACACATGGCAGAGAAAATGCAGTGTGACAGCAGGAGGTGATAGTCTCCTTCAAAAATTGCTACTAAGACATGGTCCACCTTCCCAGGGACCTCTAACAGGATACTACAGAACAAATAACTTGAACAAACTCAACGTGACACAGAGGTAGAGGCAAAGACCTTTACAATATCAGGGTAGCTCCACTTCCCAATGTGATCAATATATACTAGAGAGGAGTAGCCTGAAACACTGTAAAAATGCCACCAGTACCTAAAATCCAGGCGTTATTTGTCTTCGCACGGGGTTTTAATAAAATACCTTACACTGTATCCATTGAGTTAAACTTGTCTGGGACTTCCCTCTAGCACTGAGGCAAAAGGGAATGAAATGGTCTCAGTTTTACTCCAAACACTGTCATCCTCAAACAATGGCAGTCACATTCAAAAAGCATGTTGTAGCGTTGTCCAGTGGCTGTGATAACCCCTGGACTCTCGACACTATTAATTAGCACAAGCCAAAAGTATTGCTGAGTTGTCGTCAATGTTTGTTCACATATACAACTGGCTTTCACCAATTAAAAAATAAAAAAAAGTCCCCAAACCAAACCAAGAAAGAAATCTCCTTGAGATATTTAATTAATATCGTTTCTGTGTTGCAAGAACCTAAGGGTCCTTTTGCTTAAAGGCAAGTTCCTGCTTGCTACATCCCTGCTGTCTGCCCTGTGTGTGTTATTAGCTATAACACTGACAAAGGCACTTGACAGTACTTTAATTAAAGACTCTCCCAAATAAAGTTTAATTAAAAGCTATACTGTAGGGCTTGAACCTCCTCCAAGTATGAAATATTCTCTTTTTTTTTCAGACGTGTATAAATAAATCAAGGATTTTTAGTTTTCTATTGCTTAAATGGATTTTGCTTTTCCAGTTTCATTAACAGTATGAAAGCACCAACCTACTCTTCTGATCACTGTTGGGAATGCATACTAATTAGATGTCCGATGCTAATTAAATTTCCTGATATAGGAAATCTATAGTAACTTCACAGCTCTTTTGTATCTTCAAAGGCTCCCACAGTCACCAATAGCAGAAAAACAAAAGAATATCAATCCATAGTTTCAGTCTTCTCTGAACTATTGAAGCAAAAGTGAAAATAATGAAATCTTGAGTTTTAAGATCAAGAAAGAAGCACTACCTAAGAAAATAAGGTGAAGAAACACTCATCTGTATAACTGCTATACTGAATTCTTAAAAGATCAAAGACTACACATCCATCCATCCCAGAGCAGATGGGAGATCTCAATCACAGATTTTTTTGCTATCAATCATCTTGCTGCTTGAAATATTAACCATACTTTCTGCATAGCCATTGCAGCTGTCTGTGTTGGCTTCCGATTTCCTCAGCTGGCTCTCAAGGAGTAGATATGCAAAAGAGGAAGGTTTGTTTCCTATTAAGTTACAGTTCTGCTATATCACAGACAAAACATACTTTGTCTATTTGAATAAACCCAAAAAAGGCAGCAAAGTGTGGATAGATTAATGAAGTCACATATTTTTTACTGGTCAAATATATGCTTTACAAAAAACAGTGGTAAAGCTGTTTTGATTTATCCTTGTGAGCATATCTATAGAACAAGAAGCATATAATTTTGATGGAGTGTTTTTCTAATAAATTCACATCATCTACATAATTTGAATTATACAAGTCATAATTACATTATAATGTATCTATGTCATTAGAAAACTTTGTGCATATTTCAGATAAAAAAATATGTAGTCACTACATTATTAATTTGTTTACAAAAAACGGAAGTTAAATATATATATATATATATATATATATATATATATAAATCCTAAAACACTTCCAAAACAGCACCAAGACTGACCTAACACAGAGTTTATAGAATATATTTTAACACATGCCAATTTTTTCAGCTTTAATCAAATTCAGCTTTACAAGTACATCAATGACATAACTTTAAAATAACATAATTATTCACATTGAATCTTCACAGAAACTTCAACACCCTTTACTATCTTTAAATCAGTACCATTGGTTGTCAAATTTTCTGTCTTCTTGTTAATACTCTAAGATTGGCAGGTGCCTTCACTCAGCAGCTGCTCTAATCAAGGCTGCACAAGATTTAATGCTCTCCTGGTCACCATGTAATTCTACCTCACCAATTATTTAGAAATCTATTTATATTACACAGAATCACAGAGTAAGCTGAGTTGGAAGGGACCCTCAGGGATCACTGAGTTCAGCTCTAAGCCCTGCACAAGACCAACCCCAAGAGTCACACCATGTGCCTGAGTGCACTGTCCAAACGCTCCTTGAACTCTGTCAGGCTTGATGCTGTGGCCACTTCCCTGGGGAGCCTCTTTCAGCACCCAATCTCCTCTGAGTGAAGGAGATTCAGCCTGAATCTGAGTGAAGGAGATTCAGCCTGAATTCAGATGTCCCCTGAGACATCTGTGGGCCGTTCCCTTGGGTTCTGTACTGGCCACCACAGAGAAGAGATCAGTGTCTGCCTCTCCTCTTCCCCTCAAGAGGAAGCTGAAGACTGCAATGCGGTCTTACCCTCAGTCTTCTCAAGGCTGAACAGACCAGGTGAACTCAGCTGCTCCTCAAGCCCCTTCACAAATCTCATGGCCTTCCTTTGGACACTCTATAATAATTTAATGCCTTTCTTAATATTGTGGTGCCCAAAACCACACACAGGACTCAAGGCGAGGCCGCCCCAGTTCAGAGCAGAGAAGGACAATCCCCTCCCATGCTCAGCTGCTGATGCTGTGCCTGATGCACCCCAGGACTATTTTTCCCTATGTGTCTGGTGTCTCCCTTTTGATGAACTTTAATTCTGATATTTTGCAACCATATTAGATTACATTGGTGGAGGGTCTGGTATCAGTTTATGATATATTCACCTATAATAATGCTTTTCATAGACACATCTATTTTATCCTTCTTAACCTCCAGCTTAATATGTATGATTCACAGGTAAAATTGCAATAATTTCACAAGTTTATGAAAAAATATAAACTTGACTGAATTACAGATAACAAGATGTGGAAACAGTTCCATCTTTTAAATCACATCTAAACATATTTGCACTATAATATTCTTAACTTCTACAGTTTTGCAAACAAGTCCATGTTCAGCTGTGTTTTTTCTGATTTGTTCAGTTGGCCCCAGGGGAAACCTCCTCTATAACAGGGGCAACTATCAGTGGGGTTTTTTTTTAAGCTGCTTGAGTTAAGAAGGCAATGACAGGAAAAAGAAAATGGGAGTAAATAACTGCCCATTTGTCAAAACTATTTTCTATTCCTGAGGTGAAACAATAAAGAGCTAAGCTGGTTACAGACATGAGTTGCTGAAAACTTGTTCACATCTGCAATCAGTACTTGGAATTTGGCAGCCAGATTCTCCAGATATTCTGCCTCAGTCTAGACAGGTGTGTGCTCCCAATTAGACATCAAAAGTCTGAAAGGGAATTTCTGTTGGCTTCTGTGCTTCTGGGTATTGAAACACTGGCTATTTTCTTAAATTTCCACTTGTCCACATCCATGCAGCAAAAGGCTGGTGGTAAATAAGGAATCAGAGTGCAAGCAAGGAGATAAGAAACTATGAATATAGATAAATCATATGAGATGATGGAAACAAAATGGGAAAAAGAAAACGTTTTGCTTTGGCAAGGTCAAGGGAAAACAGAGTGATTAACTGAGAAGCCTAGATTGTATCTAATTTAAATAAACTGAGTAAGTTTGAGACTATTTTCTAGGAATTCACAAATCATATGAGTTGTCACTGAATTCTCCATAGGATTTTTGAATGTCCTTACCCTCTGTGCAAGGCTGGCCACATTAATGATAAGCTTTGTACCTAAGGTATAACCACCATGTGTTAGAGAGACTGCTATTTGGATTTGGCTAAAACTTCCAGGATCAATAGAGACAATTATGTTCCAGTGCTTGCAAGCCTTCCCCAGCCTTGTTTAATTTATTAGTATAATTGCAGCTAGGAAATTTAGATGTCTGCTAAGATATCTGATGCAGAGAAAAGGAATAGAGAAAGAAATAATCCCATACCAACTCCAGGAGATAAGGACAGAAACCAAGAATAAATAAGGATAAACAAGAATAAATCAGGATAAAGAACCTGATGGAAAGAGAAATGCAAGATAGAGTAATCAAAACCAGAATGATCTATGTCATCCCATATATTTAATCTTTTAGCATTTAAAATTGTCTCACGTTTCCCAACCCTCATCACTCTTCTATTGTCATTAAGTGTTTGTGAAACTTGCAAGTGTAAACTTAAAGCATTTTAAAGTTTTATTTGGTCTCCAAAATGAGTTATAAAAAAAGAATAATGCTGTATTACCACTTCAATTGAAAGACATTAGAGATGTTGCTTATCATCTTAAATTCCTAATTCTTCAAGGTGATGTTACAATAGTACATAATGCTGCCATTTCTGAGGCAGTTTGGACTGTGTGACTGTTGAAATGAAAGAATATTACAGATGCAAATTCATATGAAGTAAATTAGAAAACATGCAAATTATACTAGCTGTGGAGCTCTCTTTTCATCCATTTGTGAAGTCTGGCCCTTATTTGTCTTACACCAAAAAGAAACTTTAGTTTTACATGACCCGAGTACATCATACAGCATAGAGAATCAAGGAACATAAAGGAGCTGAAAATTTTAAACATTTTTGATAAGCAGAAGTTTATTTCTTCTACTTTTTCATTGCTTCATCCAGTCTCCAAAGTTCTCAAAGATAACCATGAAGTTCTTAGATAGCTTCATTCATATTGAAAACGTTTATCTTTTTTCCCCTCCCTTTCTTCTGAATCTCCTTCTTTCCCTATCTACACTTACATGCTATCTCTTGCTGTCAACAACAACTCTTTTGCATCTTTTCAGGTGATACATTTTAGTGAAAACTGAGGCAAAAGAACAATTCAGTACTTTAGGATTTCCACAGTTTTCTTTCCAGGGGAACAACACTGTCCCTTCTCTTACCTCCTCTATCTTTAACCTCCGTCCTACAAAACGATTTAACATTACCTGTAGTCTTTTTGCTGTTCTGTGCCAAGGTATTCTTGATTTTGCCCCAGTATTCCTGTGCCATTCATTCACCAAGGAATCAGATTGTATCCTTCCTATTGAACTATTTCATTTCATGGATCCCTAGCTTGAAACCCTCCAGATGATGTGCAAAGCCACAGCTGAAGGGAGTAGGCATTACCCTTTTAACGTATAGAGTACTATCTAAATCAAGGTCTTACATTCTAGAACATTTATTTCTCAAACGTTATTCTCAAAAATAGTATTTTTAGCTTAAATTATGCTTATTTGCCATTTCTGTTTTCTATTAAGATGGTAAAGCTATTATGTCATAAAAACCCCAGAACATATCCTGATTAAATACAAAGCAAACAGTAACTTGTGATTAAATTATAATATGTGTATTTAAAGCAGATTAAAACTGCAGAGTTTGGGGTATCTATTTAAAATTGAATCTAAATCAAATATACAATAGAATCATCATGATAAAATATGGTTAATTTAAACAATATAAGGATGTATTTTAGGAAACAAATAGAACACAGTATATATTTTATACTTATGTGATTCAAGGCAAATATAATAGGGAGTCCCACTCTTTCAATTACCTTATTTTGTAATATTTGCATTCTTTTTTTCAGATTAATGCACTTCATTTAAAATGTGCATAACAAGTTGCTTAAGAAGTATAAATCTCAAATCAATAATGCATTAAAATATAAAAACTACTCAGAAGAGAGCTTTGAGTTATTAACTCTGAATTGTGAGTTATTCATAAGTTTACACTTCAAAATAGAGTACCAGCATATGAAGGGAAATGAAAGTGAAAGCATCTGGCTCATAATAAAACCTTTTAAAATATTTGCTTATTCAAACTTCACATTTTTTCTTTCAAATTTTTAATGATTTATGCAATTATTTAAACTGAGATTTGATTTAAAAAGCAATATAAGATTATTCTTTAAAAAAATGCACCTGTTCCTTCAGTGATCTTACATAATTTGAGTTATGAGGGTATAATACATTCCTTTTAAGTATTTGAAAACCAAGAAAAATTATATATTTTCTTGACTATCCTAATGAACTTGACAAGTCTGAAATATTGAACAGTTTGGAGATAAGAGATAATATTTTGAATTCATCCCTAGAAATGGTAAATAAATATTTTTAGACGATTATGTTTAAAAATAAAAACATTTATACAAAAATACAATGGATTGGAAAGTAGCAAACAAAGATATCAACATCTGCCTCTATAGGAAGTATATATATATAATGTATGCACCACAATACCTGTATATGCAAACTGAACAAGGTCCCACAGCGCATTGGGGTCTATGCCTTCCATTTTGATCTCTTCTTGCTTGGCTTCACAAACATCACTTGTAAACATGGCAGCAAAGTAGTCAGAGACAGAACTGAGGACAAGTCTGCAGAAAAAGTAAGAAACTGGTGTAACTTGCTTGGATATATGTATTATAAATGTCACATATTTATAAACTTCTTTAAAAATTATTTTTATAATAATTAATTAAATAATTCTGTATTTTGCTGCCAACATGCATTAATAATCCTCCTAATATTTTTTAATTATTAGGAGGAATATATTATTAATGCATATTGGCAGCAAAATACAGACTGACATTTGATTCTAATTTGGTTTTGCCTCCTGTGATATGAAGCAAATGGTACTTTAGCATATGACTATAAAAAAGACATAGAAATTAGCACTCAGTCTTTCTGATAATCTTCCAATCATGCAGATGTCCCAACTGTTAACAAGATAATCTCTGAGTATCAAATCATCAACTTCATATTGGCAGGCTTTTCATAATCCAGAGGTACTCTTCTTTGTTCCTAAAGGATTATTTGTTATAAACCTTAATAAGAGCATGTGACTTCAGACAATCTATACACCTACTAAATATAATCTGCTAAACTGTTAGTAGATTAACATGCTACTCACTAAAAACATATAAAAAAATCACTGTGTAATACAATGCTTTTGTTAACAAACCTGTCCAAGTAAAATATTTTGAAAATACCTACAAAATGTTCATAGCTTGCTGTTTAGGGATCTGATATAGATAAATCAATACCGCTACAGTATCAGATACTACTGGGGCTTTAAGTTAAGGCATTCTTCCAAATACCATCTACTGTGAAATGTTGATTTTGTTAGGACTGAATATCCACAGATGAACTTGAGATAGAAGTGTGGTACAGCTATAGATAGTGTACTATGTACTTCCATAAAGATGGTCACATTTCTGGATTAATTTGAAAACATAATGTACAAACATATTAATACAAAAACACTACAATCACAAGTGGAGAACTTGGAAACCAAGTGAAAAACAATTAGCCTTTTTGTATATTGTTAGCTAGTTTGCTCAGGGCAAATTATTATTTTAAAAAATAGGGAAGATAAACAAGTTAATTCTTATCAGCCACCATGGTAATTGATTGTCTTTGCTCTCTTAGCTCACCCCGATAGCTAAGTAAATATGACAGCTTGAATTGACTTCGTAATTTTACAGTGCTTTAAGCTGCTATATTTTACCAGCAAGTAGGGCAGACTGAAGACATATATATGATCTTTGCCTCTAAGGATGGGAAATTATTAAATACGTATAGTACTCTTATGACATTTTGTGTTGTGCTCAACTTCAGCAATCATGAATTTTAGAAGGAAACATCCTAATTCACAAACAATTCACATTTATATTTATGTAATGACTAAATGTCAAGGAATGACTACAAAAACATGAACTTAGAAACAGACTTTGGTGCTGCCACTAGAAACTCCTAATTTACTATTTTTTTCATCACTGAAGAACATTTACTTCTACATTTGCTTATTTATTCTATCTTATTTATATATTATTATATTTGTAAATCTCTTCTAGTACTTTTTCTGACCACTTATAAATAAGTGATTGTATTGTTCATTGATGCTTCAATAAAAGCATCACAAAAATCACAGAAAGGAAAAACATGATTTTATATGAGATCAATATTCTCACAGATATCAGACATGTAATTTAGGTATGTGATGGAGATTTTCATTTGAGACCATTTCATTCATGGAGATTTAATTTAATTTCATTTTGCATTAGCTGTTGCTTCAGATTTACTAGCCATCATTTAAATTCAGCTATGGATATTCAATTTGATCACTTGCCAAAAGAGCAAGGCCAAAACCCTTGGCTGCATCCAAAAAATAAAAAGGAAAAATGACTGAACAGAATTTTTAATACACTAGCTAATGATCACTGAAAATATTTTCAAAAGGTAATATCTTGTATTTTAAATTCACATGATTTATGTTCAGCAGTTAGTTATTATATAATATTACTCTGTGTGTGTGTGTATATATATATATATATATATATATATATATATATGGTCAAATTAAAAACAAAAAACCCAAAAAACAACAGAGGTAAGGCAGAAAATAAATAACAGAAGGATTAAATCTCTTTCACAAACTTCTATAAAAATGTGTGATTTTCCACAGTTTGTGTGAGGAAAGTCAAAGATGTTATCTAATGGATTTCATCTGCAATGAATTCAGAATTCCATCTACAAGAGCACACAAGAGTCAGTCCAAAGTGGGAAAAAATAAAAAAAAATAAATAAGACACGTCAGGTCCTCAGCATTACCCATTTTTCTTAGAGGTTTATCCCTCCTGGTTTGTACCACCTATCAAAGAAGATGGCTTAAATGAGCAGAAAGGTTCTGTGATGTAGCAGCTCACCTACAGAAGCAAAACAAGCTTTTGAACATTGTGATAAAAAAAACAGGATTATTTTTTAAAGTGTCTTATGTTAATCAATATTTAACAGAAATACTGAATCAGCTATTTCATCAACTTACTATAACCAAAAGACAAAGTTTCAAGACACTAACTTTTGCCTTGGGAAGTGCAAGTTGAACTGAAGAAAGGGGAACTTGCTAATTACACTTGATTCTGAAAGGTGACACCTTTTGTAAATCTTTATTGTATTCCAGGGTTGAGATGGAAGATCAAAAGTGAGAAATCAAAGAGATCAATTAATTTGTAATGATCTGCTGCTTTTTGTAGTTCAGAAGACTCCAAACAGCCCTAAATCTTGGTTTAAAGGCATGTTGACCTATTAATCAAGAAAGGTCAGGTGGCTGAGGATGTCACCTTTGCAACTTCGGATCTGGCAGTGAGAATACATAATAAACTCTTTCATCCTTGAGACTCATAGCAGGTAACTCATGGCTTAAAATGAGTTTGTGAACCCAGAAAGATTTTCTCCTGATTAAGAGACATCTTTCTCTTTACAACTAATTTCAGCCTGATCAATTTTGTGGTTTCTTTTGTACGTAACCCATATGACTGATTAGAGTTGTGACCTTTTTTCCCAGGATAGCAGGTTTTATTTTAGTTTATTATAGAATATTTCTTTGCTACTTTCACAACTGTTTTCATATACACTTTTGATAGAGAATTGCCTGACCACTGATGATGCATTTATTAATTAAAAGAAGTAAACAAACCTTGATCCCTTAAAATCTTTAAGAAAACTCTTACAATATTTTACTACCAACTGAGTAGAATATCAGATGTAATTTGCACTAAAAAATCGTAGGCGAGACACTATTTTTTCTCCATGCACATTATGCTAATACACATAGGAACTGAATATTCTCGAGAGCTGAGCCCAGGAGAATCTCATGAGGTTTAACTGGACCAAGTGCAAGGTGCTGCACCTGGGTTAGGGCAACCCCCAGTATCAATCCAGGCTGAGGGATGAATGGACAGAGAGCAGCCCTGCTGAGACTGTCTTGGTGATGCTTCTGGATGAGAGACTGGAATGCACACTCACAGCAGCCCAGAAAGCCAAACATGTTCTGGGCTGCATCAAAACAGCGGGGACCAGCAGGGTGAGGGAGGAGATTCTGCCCCTCTACTCTGCTTTGGTGAGACCCCACTTGGAGTACTGCTTACAAACAGCTTTCATTTACAAAGATTCTAGGGAAAAAATTATATATTTGGAATTTTTCCACACTACATTTTAATTTTCATTGACCTTTTGTCAGATGGCATTGTGAAAGTATGTGTATATATATATGTATCTACAGACATATATATGCATTCATAAGTATTACTTATTTTAAAAAGCTGCATAAGTATTACTTATTTTAAGTTCTGAGTTCTGAAAGCAATAAAATCTCACATTCAATAAATACTGGTATAATTCACAGCATAGGAAGGACATCAACCTCTTAGAGTGAGTCACCAAAATGGTTAGAGGGATGGAGCATCTCTCCCATAGGAAAAGATTGAGGGAATTTGGCTTTTTCAGCCTAGAAAAGAGAAGACTTAGGGATTACTTAATTGCTGCCTTTCAGTACCTGAAGGAGCCTTTAAAGAAAGTGGAGAGGGACTCTTTATATGGTCATGCAGTGATAGGACAAGGGAGAATGGTTTCAAAGTAAAAGAGTAGGCTCTTTCACCCTTCAAAGTCCATTTCAGTTACTGCACCTTTTTCCAGTCCATAAAGTAATAGCATTAGTATTCTGGCTTAATACAGTAATAAAATATGTCTAGCTGGAAAGGACCTTTAAGGCTCCTAAAACAAAAATAAAGCGTATGATTAAGCCCATGATTAGATGCTCCTTGAACTCTTACCACTTCCCTGGGAGGACTGTTGGAACAACTTACCATCCTTCTGCTGAAGAACCTTTTTCTAATATCCAATCTGAACTTCCCCTGACTTCAATCCATTTCCTTGGATCCTGTCCCTGGTCACCAGACAGATGAGATCACCACCTCCCCTTCTGCTGCTCCCCTCAAGGAAGCTGTAGACTGAGGTCATCCCTCAGCCTTCTTTTCTGTAGGATGAATGAGCCCAGTGACCTCAGCTGCTCTCCTTATCCATTTTTCCTTCAAAACCTTTCACCACCTTGGATGCCCTCCTCTGGACACACTCCAACAGTGTGATATCCGTATATTGTGGCTCCCAGAACTGCACACAACACTCAAGGTGTACCAGCACAGAGCAGAGAGAGGCACTCACCCCTTGATGGGCTGGTGATGTTGTGCCTGGTGCTTCCCAGGGCATGGTTGGCCCTTTGCTGCCAGGGCACTGCTGACTCTCATTCAACTTACCAGCAACCCAAACCCTCGTTTCAAGATTATCAATCAAGGTTAAAATTTAAAGCTCATCTAAATTGCCTTGCTGCTCCTCTGATAGCAGGAATTTTTGCTGTTGTTGTTGTTCTTTCCCAACTATATTACTTGAATGAATTATTTTTAAACTCACAGACAGTGGGTTGTGTTAAACAACTCTGTTCAGATGAGTTCAGATGATACAGGAAGTTCCTCAAACCTTACAGATATCTGGGAATAACATAGAGCTGCTGTACTGCTTTTAGTCTGTGTTTTCCACATGGATCTGTTACTGACTAGTGACAGAAAACAGATCTTCAGACTATTATGTGCATCTTCAGACTAATGGGCATTTTTCCTCTTTCACTCCCTGCTTCTAGACTTTCCTTCCTTCTCTGCCCGGTTCTCCTTTCTTTTCTGCCTAGTTCTTTATTCTTTCATCTTGCCTTTCAGCTAAACTTTCTCCATTAATGTTTTCCTCATTTTACTACTACTGTTTTTTTAACTTTGTACCTCTGCAGTAGCACTCAAGATGCATTGAAAAAAGTTGGTACCATCCAGAGCAGTGAAACAGACAACGCTAACTACATTTTGTTGAAGGAGTAATATTAAATTTGTCTTCACATGTCATTCAGATACTAGTAGAAATATTTGGGTAACCTTACTAAAGTATTTCTTTGTTGCATATGTTATTGGTAATTTTCCAATAGTTCTGTACTACCTTTTCTGCCATGGTGGGAGTCTCCCATGATCCTTTTCTTGATTATTGGAAAGAAAAACTTTATTTTTTGATATTAAGAGAAAACAGAAGATTTTTAGTGGTATTTCTCATTATACACTCAACTATACCTGACTATATTATAACAACAACGAAAGTAGATTTCTTGTTTTTTCAACAAGTGCAATGGAAGTCAGAACTGTAAGCTGAGTATGTAACTCCCCTTCTACATCTTCTTTGCATTTTCTGGTTTTATTGAATTTTCTGTTTTATTGAATCGAGTCTCTGTTATATGGTAGTGTTTTAATTGGATAGGGGCAGGTGGATTTTAGCCTTATATAACATTTGTTCTTCTTTTGTTTCCCTTCAGCATAGAGTTCCTATCTTGTTTTGTGCAGCATTATTAGTCAAAACATCATAATAAACTACAGTCTTAGTTTAGAGATGCTCTAACATTTCTGCAGTCCTAGATGGAAGTTTTAATGAACTTTCCAGCAAAAATATTAAGATCCATCTATCATTTGCAGTGACTTTAGCTCTTTTCTTCCCAGGACTTTTGATGCTTCTTCAGCAGCTGTAGAACACCGCATTTCAAGCACAGGTATCTAAAACCAGTGCAATTAATGTAAATTGCCTTCACTCAAGACCACTAAATCATTGATGGCAAACACATACTTAATTTTATGTTGACCCATGTGATTATTACTTGATTAACAATTTTCATTTACTCTGATAGTGCCACTATATTTCTGAACAATATTTACTTCCTAAATGCACAACAGAAGTACATGGAAAATGAAAGCAGAGATGAATGATGCAGGAGAAATATAGAAACATTGCGTCAATGTAAAAAAATTGAATTAGAGAGGCCCAAAGGTCAGGCTCAGATGAAGACAGCAAGGGATTTGATAGTAAAGAAGAGTTTCTGTAAATACCTTGGAAGCAAATGCAAAACTTTTGAAAGATTTTGTGCACTGCTCAAAAAAGCTTTATTTGGCACAGTCTTTTGTTTATTATGTTTGGAGGACAAGTTTAAAGTGAAATACCGGAGTAAGCTCTACAATATTACTGAAGGACCACTCTCTCCTATCTGTAATGGGTCATGACAATTGCAGGAGGTTTCTAAGGACTGGAAAAGTCAATTTTCATGTAAATCCCTAAGAAGAAGGATGTAGCTACACATAGACTTGTTTGCCTCACCAAGATCATGGAGCAAATTTGCCTGGATGACACATCCTGCACCACTGAAAACAGTGAGGATAATAAAAACTGGAACAGGTTAACAAGAGAAGAACGTCCACAAGAGATGATAATTAAAAATTAACTATGTATGACCTCAATGGTCTAACCTTGCAGTTGACCCTGCTTTGAGCAGGGAAAGTTGAATCTGTAATTTCTAGGATTTTAATGACTACAGTAAAAGAAGCAGCTCACTGTGCTTATCCAGATACACCTGTCTAAACAAATATAGAATAAACACTACCAAAACTTTTCCAGTTATTTGAGATTTGGAATTTTGACTGCAGACCACAGAGAAGTAGAAAATTACATGTAAAGGTGTCTAAAGGTTTATTAGAAAGTCTAAATAGGATTAGGGGTATTATTTCATAGTTAGTCTTCTTATTAGGGCATGTTTTCAGCTCAGGATTTATATACACTGTAGAATTGAAATGACAAATGTGAAATTAAATTTACTGCTAAAAGGTATGCATCCAAACTTGAAAAGCGGAATTAAAAATAGGGGATATGAAAGAAGCTAATTTACAAAACCCTATTATTTAAATATGAATGAAGTTTCTGTCTGGTTTTACGTCTTAGCATTTGGAAAATAACTTTGGCTCTCCAGTCTTATATGTTGCATTTTTTTTCTTTTACTCACTATTGTAGGAGTTGAAATATGGACTATTCAGCTTCTTTATTTAACAGGAATAGTCTCTGTGTCCATATTCACTCAGGGCAAAAGGAACTTTGTAAGGTCCAAGTTGTTAAGATGCCCTTAGAGTATTCCTCTGCACGAAGTTAATTTGTGAGTTCAGAAATGCACTGGCTGTTTTTCTGACTTCCTGCTGGGAAACCATAATCCTGCTCTGAATTTAGTATCTCACCAGAGAAATCAGGATGCAAGCAGGAAATAGATTACTTTTGGTTTGCAGCCTTATGCAGAGTTCAGATGTAAAAATACTTGCTCACCTGGAAATTCTGAATTATTCTCTGTGTTTTAATCTAAACTCTAGGACCATATTTTTATTTTCATGCATTAAATGAAAACCTATTTCTGAGATGAAAATCCCAATGAAGAAGAACTATTTTAAGTTTAATTTTTATCCAAAACCAAGTTTCATAAATACTAGCTGCTTCAATACCAGATAATCTTACAGAATTTTCAAAATTAAAGTGTTCAAGAATTTTTATCCCAATAATTATAATTAAAAGTAAATAAGAATTTTTTAGTTCATTGAAAGGCACAGGTCATAGGAAGAAAGTATTCAGTATTCTATTCTAAGTGTCTGAGAGAATGTACAACAGACTTATCACAGGGTCAGGATCTTAACCTAGAAATGATTCAGTTCAGTGTAGCTGTACAGCACCCCATTTCAGAAATTCACATTCTCTTCACATAAGAATAGCATCACAGCTATTGTGAGAATTGTTAGTCATACTCACCCATCAGTTTGCTAGTTGAGTGCTACTTGAACTTTTGAAAGCTGTACAAAAAACCCTCACCTTCAAAGTCCCAGCCTTCAAACTGACCTTTTCCAGCCACTTACAGTTGTGTTTAAAGAAAGAGGAAATAATCGTATGGGGCAACAGGAAACACTGCTCTAAGAAATACACATACCCAAATCATTAGCTTTTGTAATTTCAGTTCTTTATGCCTATCTCCTACCTGTGTGCAGGTATCTTGCGGTCCCCAGCAATCAGGATAACATCACAGAGCTGCTGCTGCTTCAGGTAGCTCTCCATTTTCCTGAAGGTTTGCTCTGCGTGGTGAACAGCCTGGTAGAATTCCTCGGAGCTGCAGGAATCCATGTCACAGTGGGGTGGCAAGGGGTGGCTGGCTCCTGACAGTCTGCAAACAACAAGAGAAACTCCAGGTTGGCAAGATGTGACCAAGTGTTGACTCCATCACAGCTTCTAGAACCTGACACATGCAAATCAATGCATCCTTTCCCTGTTCTCATCACTGGAAGTACAAGATAGAAAAATCTTACTGCATTGGGAGAGAAATGGAAAAGGCAATCTTATCTTTCCACTGATTGTCAGCAGTTCAAATTTCTCTCAAATTTCTAGTTCACTTTCTCAAATTCACATTCATTTTGCTCCCCTTGGGGAAGAAAAATAAAACTCTAATTGACTTAATTTGTAATGAATCCTGATTACTTTCCCAATGAAGAATTACATACTTAATTTTAATAAAAATATTTATTAATAAAAACTGAATTTAGCCTGCAAAGATAGCGATGTCTACATTTAAAAAGAAAAAAAACAAAAACCAAAGAATAAACAGGATAAAAATGTTTTGTTTTGTTTTTCATTATATAGACATCTATTCCTAGTTTGAAGTTATTCAGTTCAGTGTTGCAGTAGAAACTCAAAGTGTCAGGAAGCACTAGTCCTTGAGGAAATTATGAAACTATGATAGAATTTTGAAAGAGTTCTCAACATAGATGATACCTTCTCTTTTACAAATATGTAATGAGATGGATTTAAATGAAAGCCTTAAGATTATATGTATGACTTCTAGTGCTGAAAATGAAGGATTTCACAGATGAAGCTAATTTTTTATTCTTCAATAGATATATACAAAAGATTTCCATAATCAATAGAAGAGCAATAGACAACTTATCATAGTCCAGCATATGAAACAATATTATAAATTAATTCAAAACAATCTCATTTTATATATTCTATTGAAATAGAAATATTAAAGAGCACATAAAAACATTTATTATTTACAACAATAATACAACAGTTTCCTTACTCAAGGTTTGAATTCAGTAGGTATTACACTAAAAAAAAATTATATTGAAAGATGTGTAAGGAAATGCAGTCTGCATTCCTGGTGCAGGGAAAAAAATTGAAAAGTCCATAAAAATAATCTTAAACATCAGAATGAAATGCAGCTATAAAAATATAAATAACAAAAAAACCCCTACATTCTTGAGACATGCTAGTGATTTGCTTCTGAATGATGTTTTGTACATAGTGTCCCACATAGTCTCCTACAGTCACTGCACAGGGCTCAGCAGGTTTAAGGAGGAAGGGCTGATCCATCTTTCCAGCATAGGAATCACTAGGCTTCACGGCACTCCTTTAAAGTAGCTGGAATCCTGCATAATTGAAGGTGACATGCAGGTAATTTCCCAGGGAACCAGCACAGCTGCTTCTGTTATCTCACTCCCCCATCACCTATTCTACGCCATGTACAGGTACTAACTTAACAGAATCAGTTATGATTTAAAATTAAGTATAGTGAAGTTAACTTCACTTAAAATTCATTTAAAATAAGTAAACTAACTTTTGTAACATTAAGTTGGATAGCAAAAAATTATCAGTTGGTTTAAATTAGTCGATATTTTTATTTTTACACTGCAAAGGTTTTCATATACCTGAGCCTGTATATAGGAAACTAAACTGGCAAAATGTTACTAAATGTGATTTCTCAACAGAAGCAGTTACAAAATGATGATTTAGAAAGAACCATTTGCCTAATTCTGTTACAGGTAATATTGTTATACTGTCAAGTACTTAATGCCAGATATTTCCTCCTGGATAAAACAAACACATTCATTCTGTGAGTGACGTAATTTGCATATGTATTCCTATCCAATCTGGATTCCAACCATGTTGATCAGATATCCAAGTTTATTTTCATATCTTTGGTTGATCAACTGATGCTTTCCCACAAAACTACTGACAGACCTAAGCTCATTAGAATGGGCAGTGGGCAGATATTTCAACTAATTTTTTTTCTTTTTCTTTTCCATTTTATGTTTGTAACCATACATAGATTTCTTTAGTTTTATTGCTGGAGAACTAGAATGTAAAATAATTTACAAGAAATAAATTAATGCCTAATAAATGAGGTTGAAGGGTTTAAACAGACATGTTTCTTCCTCTCCTTTAGAGAATTTAGAAGTGACAACAGCAGTTCTGAGAAAGGAAAGTAACAGGAAAGAGCAGATCTTAATGGGTTCATACTGTTTGTTAGTTCAGGAGGTAGAGCTAGGTCAGCTTAAATTTGAACAGATAGGATACTAGTCCTGAATATTTTTGTCTATTTAAAATGCTGTCTTTCCCAGGTCAGAAGAAGATAACTATCCTGACTGAATTTATGCTGGTCCTGTGAACTAAGATTGCACTGTTATAAGCTTAGTCTATTTTGTTCTTGAATTGCTAGGCAGTGTTTGCCACAAATTTTGCTTTTTCCTGCTAGCCACTTATAAGCAACACTTTCTACCCACTAACTCAGTGTTTCTGTCACTTTGCCAGTCAATAAATGCTCAAAAGCAAGCCACCAAAAACTAAAGCATATTTTAAATATTATCATGAAAAATAGCAAGCAATAAGCTTGGTAGAAGACAATAAGTTAATCTTCTATTTATTTTCTAAGAAAGTCCAGATAAAAAGCCTGCTACTTATCCTATTCAGGAGCTATCTCTGTTTCATTATAAATGCTCTGTCTGCATAATCAATGCTTTAAATTCAGATAGCAACTTGTTAAAGTAGGAATTAGTTAAAGCAAATACCATTTATAACCAATTATCAGCTTGTGAAAGGCATATAAAGGTGCTCCGGGCCAATTAGCAATATGAAAATCACATTGTCACTTTGTATATATTGCTCTTGTTTAGGTGCAGGGCAATCAAACCACATATGGAGTGAGAGGCTTTGTGATTGCATTCAGCAGCAATTCCAACACAAATTTGACTGAAATTTTCCTAAATCTTTCAAAACCCGTTTTAGCATTTGTGTACCCCAAAATCCTGAAATCTGTGAACTGGACGGACTCCAGTTTTTCAATAATCTTCCTCAGCTGGCAAGTGCAAAGCCTGAACTCAGTGTGGAAATTTCAAACATTTGGGAGTTGTCCAGCCTAAAACACTTTAATGACTTAGTTAATAGCACAAAAATAAGGAAATCAAACCTTTCTCAAGGTTACAGTAATGCTACTGAAGGGTGACTGCAGTATAAGAATACTAAAAGGTTCACAGAAATTATCAACATTGCAAATAACCAATATTGTTAAAAGGTTTTTTTTAATGAAATGGCAAACCAGCGTGCATATTGCATAATAATAAAAAAAATTTTAAAAATCCACCTTAGCAAATTTGTACAGACTATTTTCACTGCTAAGAACAGTGTCCTGCTCTTAAAAGAGAAATTATTAAAGAGCCTGAAGGTGTAGAGAAAAATCCAGTCTTTGAGCCATCACAGATATTTAAACAGTGTAAGCAGAAATAAAAAACTAGAGAATCAAAAACATCTGACTCCAAAATGGTCCTCTTTTACAAGAAAATAACCACTGATTTGAAGAATGCAGAAATGAAAACCTTTAAGCTAAAGTAATGTCAAGGATTTAAAGAGAAAATGCCAAGGAAAAAAGAACTTCACACACAGATTTAGCTGCCTATACCTTTCTTGTTAAGCAATTAGTAAAACCAGTAGTTAAACCATATCCTGAACAAAAGAACAACAAGAAATAGAGAATTTATATTACTTGAAATTATACCACATTTCTCTGTGTAAACAGAGGCTTAAATTTAGAAATATTTCCATTCTGGAAATTATATTCATAGAGGTGCAGAAAATAACAGATTCATATCACTGTGTATAGCAGAAAACTTTACAGATTACTTAGGTATTTTAAATACTCAATTTGAATACTTTTTTTCTTCATTCCACTGAAGGCCCTGGCCCCAAATAAAGAACTCTTTAACCAGAAAATGTTGTATAATTTCATCATTACTGGAATATTAAACCCTGTTGTATTTAGCAGTTTTTTTTCAGTTTTCGCTTATGCAGGATTGATCACACAAACTTATCCAGAACCTGTTCAGTTTAATTTAGTGTATATTATTGGGTACATATCCAAAATGCATAGTCAAGAAACAAAATATATCCAGCTCTTCAGTGAAAGAAACATTGATTTGCTATTTATAACTTGCAAAGCCAGAAGAAGTATTCCATATGTAAGAGTGAAAAAAAATAAACTTCACACAATTCATTCTCTAAAAATTATTTATTGAATGCTTAAAAATCAATAGCCTGTGGAATTGCACCATCTAAGATGGACTGTCAGAAGTCATGGCTCTCATTAGTGATCACTTGCAAAAAGGCAAGAGGGAGTTTCACAAAGACTTTAAGATTTCTTAGTGCAACAGCAAGGCTAAAGTTCTGTTTGTGAATAAAAGCTATTCTTTTAGTTCTGCTACCAGCAAACACATCTACAACTACAGACTCTGCCCAGAGTTTCAGCAGGTAGAAGTGCCAGATAAAAAAATAATTAGAATATCAAACAGGACTTTTTAATTTTACCAGATTCACTCAGAGAAGAATTGGTCCTGTCTCAGAGATCCCTTCCCTATGGAAAATAATAAAAAAAAATTAAAGAATCCAGTGAATATTATAAACTCATTCTATAGATAAACCTGCATAATGTATACTTTACAATGGTATCTCCTCCTAAAGACAATTTGTGAATCAAGATACTTGTAACTCATTCTTTGAGCACCATAAGGCAAAAGACAGTCATAGGACACCTGTGTGCCCAGCAAAAGCGCAGCTGAATCCTCTTCTGTTCTGTATTTCTGTACCTCCTAAGAGTATTACCAGACACAAGAAACAAAATACTAAGTACCAGTTTATTGTGTGATCCTGGACAAATTGTTTGAGGAGCCCTTCAGAAACATGGGAAGGACAATGAGAAGGGACTACTGTACCACATCAAACTGCTTCTATGGAGAAGAAAGAGTTCCCTTGTGTAGGAGCCTGTATCGGATTTTATTAGTGTGGGTGGGGTACAGGGGTGGCTTCTGTAAGCAGCTGCTAGAACTTCTTACATGCCCAGCAAAGCCAATTCCAGGCAAATTTAAGATGGAAGTGCTGCTGGCCAAGGCTGGGCAAATCAGAAACAACAGTGACACCTGCAGCCAGTGCAGAAGGAGGGGGAGAAGGTGCTCCAGGCTCTGGAGCTGAGGTTCCCCTGCAGCCCGTGGTGCAGACCATGGAGAGGCAGCTGCGCCCCTGCAGCCCATGGAGGTTCATGGGGATGCTGCCCATGGAAGAGCCCAACACCACAGCAGCTGGATGCCTGAGAGGAGGCTGTGAACTTGTGGGAGCCCTGTGGCACTGGCAGGGACCTGCAGGCCTGTGGAGAGATGAGCCCATGCTGGAGCAGATTTCGTTTCATAGGATTTGTGACCTTCTGGGGGACCCACGCTGGAGCAGCCCATGCCTGAAGGGCTGCAGCCTGTGGAAGAGTCACCTGCTTGCAGCAGCTCTTGGAGAGCCACTGCCTGTGGGATGGACTTATGGTGGGGAATTGCATGGAGAACTCTCTCCAGGGAAGGAAGAATCAGTTCAAAATACTCTCAGTCAGCTTTTTCCTGATCCTCCACCAGATAATGATCTAACTTAAGCTACAAGCATAGACCTCTCTATTGCCAGTGGTGATTAACCAAAACATAAAAATTCCATAGCCTCCTGAAATACCAGGGTTTTTACATTTCAGTTCTTTTTAAAATGTCTTAATTTTGCCTTTTTTTGTTGCAAAAATAAAAATTCAAATACAATTAATAATTAATAAATTACTAAAAAATTTAATTGTTCTGAAAGCAATTACTTACAGAATTCAGTAATATTGATGACAAATGCTTTAACTTCCCTCAGTCTTCCCCCATTTTTTCCAGGTTTTATTATTTTTATTGATGAAATGAGTTTGTTCCATGTCCTATGCCTTAAGAACCACTTAAACTGTTAGGATGATTGGTTCATTCTTTAAGTATTCAATTGATCCTTTATCTCTGAATATTTTTCCATCTTTTATCCTCCACAGTCTTCTAAGCAACTACTTCAAGCTTCCTATTTCCTCTTCTCTTTCTCCACAGTCCAGTGCCCAGCGTTAAAAATAGCATAAGCCTTTGCACACCTCTACTAGTACTCCTACTAATATTGAGCTCTTCTTTCTGTCAATATTACTTTCAGCATCTCTCTCCAATAGTTACAGCTCCCAGCAATTTAGGGACTAAATGGGCTCGGCAGTCCAACACAGCTTAGACTGATATTCAAAAAATGGAATTTCTAAATAAAGACAGAGTGAGCATCAACAATTATCAATAGGATGATTTCAAACTTTCAAAAAATTAAAATATCATAATATAATACTTGCAGAAAAATTAAGTATATGTAAAATTTGAAGTTTGTTGGTTTGGCAGTTTTAAATTAAGTCAAAGTTTCAGGGGTTGGGATGAGGGGGCTTTTTTCCTTTTTTCCACATTGTAATACTTTTATTTGACAAGGTAAAAAAGTTTCATTTTGATATTGTTTTACATTACAACTATAAACTGTCTTTAAAGATATACCAAAATACTTATCTCGTAAGGATAGCTTTAATCAATTTTATTCACTTAAGAATTTTCAGGAAAAAATAATGCACAAAAGTACTCTGATATGGAAGCTTCCAACTGAAAATTTACAGGTCTGTGCTACTAATGGAGATATTCACTTTCCAATTTATGTATTCTGAGAGGTAAAATGAAAGATAGCTCAGACAGAAATGGTGCCATTACTGAGAAAATATCCATTTTATATAACCTTTCCAGTTAAAAAAAATGTTAGCAACTGTTCTGCTGAAGTTATGCAAAATTCCCCAAAGATGATTTGAGCAAAGAGCAAGTTTGTGGAACTGACTTAATTTAGTTTCACATATGATAATTGATTCAATTTGGTCTTTTAAGATTAATTTTGTATTTTGGAGGAGGTTTTTGTTTGCTTCATATGAGTGTGTGTGTGTTTTTGGTTTAATTCAGAATTTCAGATCTCATTTTAACAGCATTTGAGACACCTAATTTATGACTCTAAAGATCACTCAAAAATCACCATCGCAAGCGGAAAACCAGTTAACTTGGAGATATTTATTTAATTTACTAAAAATCAGAACAGAGGGATAATGAGAAATAAAACATATCTTTAAACACCTTCTCCAATAACTCGCTTTTTCTGGGTTTAACTTCACTCACAGTTTCTCTGCTTTCTCCCCCTCAGAAGCACAGGGAGATGGGGAATGGGGGTTGCAGTAAGTCATCGCACTTTGCCACTCCTTCTTCCTCAGGGGGAGGACTCCTTACACAGAATTCACAAAATCACAGAATGACTGGGTTGGAAGAGACCTTCAAGATCATCAAGTCCAACCCATGACCTAACGCTCAACTAAACCATGGCACCAAGTCCCACATCCAGTCTTTTTTAAACACACCCCGGGATGGTGACTCAACCACCTCCATGGGTAGAAAATTTCAGAAATTTATCACCCTTTCTGTAAAAACTTTTTCCTAATACCCAACCTATATTTCCCTTGATGAAGCTTGAGACTGTGTCCTCTGGTTCTGTCAACTGCTGCCTGGAGAAAGAGACCAACCCCACCTGACTACAGCCACCTTTCAGGAAGTTGTAGAGGGTGATGAGGTCACATTCTTGCCCTGCTCTGGCCTGAGGTCCACTGTGGGATCTCAGCACCTCAGGACTGATGTGCCGAGTCACCAAGACCACCCTTGGGGGGCTCAGGAGTCCTGGAATGTTGCCAGAAGTGTCTGGTGGCTGGACTTTGATCCTACACCGGAGACGACCCCTGTATGAGGATGGGAGGATTTCACTGGGTGTATGGTGAAGGGATAAGTTAATTAGAGTGAAACACAGGGTTTAGGATTTCTGTACAGGGGGGTCTAAAGAAGTAAGATGGAGGAATTGGGGCGTGTCCTCTTCTTCTTCTTGGCCTCCATCTTCTGTGGTGATGTTGGCACTTTGGGATTGGTTATTACTAAAAGTGCACTGGTTAATAAGGGTAAAAGGTATTGGGGAAAAATGATAAATATTGTATACGTAATTTCGAGTATAAAGATAGGTGACTGCCCCGGGGGCGCTCAGTGTGCTCATGGCTGGCTGCTGTGCAGACCTCTGTCGGGCCAAGAGAAAATCTTTTAGATAAACAATTAATAAACACCGAGACCGAGAAAAGATCTGAAGCCTCTTCTTGTCCTTTGAAGCGCGGGCTGTCCAAGGCCACCCCGGGCCTTTCCAGGTCACCTAAACAGCTGAGGAAACCGACAGTCCACCACCAGCAGCAGGTGGATTTCTGCTGCATCATGGACCTCCATGTGTTGCACCACACACTGCAGGGGAATCCCAACTCCAGGGCCTGGAGAACATCCTCCTCCCACACCTGCACTGACCTTGGCATCTGCAGGGCTGTTTCTCTCACAGGTTCTCACTTTTTATTTTTTTTCCCTGAAAACCCAAAATATCTAAATCATGACTAAAAAATTATAAATACAAAAAATATCCTAAGCTAAAAATGTATTTAAAAGTTTGACTGATAGCTGAGTTGCCACACAGGATCTAAGACATTGAATATTTTGTTCTATTTTGTTCTGTTCTGTACAACATCCACCAATCAAAGGAATATTTTATTTTTTTAATACTTTTTCAAATCCATTGCTTCTTATAGTGTCTTTGAAAAGTAACTAAGATCTCATAGTGTTTCTCTCACCATGTAAAGATACAATTTACTGTAGTGTAGCACAGCAGAAAATTCATACCTAAAACCATTCTCACGCTTCCTGAAACTCATTTCAACACAAAGATGATCATTTTATAAACTCTATTTCAAGTTCCAAGCAATTCCTAAAATCCAGAGAAAAGTGTTGAAGGAAAGCTGATTTTTTAAGGTTCATCCTACTGGCTGTGCCAGGCACCTGACAGGTATAGTAATAATGGTACCACTACAAACCTCTGTCACAAGTTAGCAGCCATCACACTTCCTTGACAAATCACACTTTCTGCCCTCCGCCCCATATCTTCAACCTATTCTGCCTCTAAATAGTCTTGCTACGCAACAGAAAAAGATGCTGGTTGGACTGCTCTCCCACACAGAGCTAATGCTGCATCCACTGCTTTTTCAGCTTTGCATGCCCAAATAGAGGGAGCAGTTTGTTCCAGCTGTTCCTGGAAAACCAATGATTAACTCAAACAGAGTTCTCCTAGCTACACACAGTCACATTTTAATGACTGGGAAACATACTGATATATTTTACACATTCACATTGCTGACAGAACTTTCTATTATATTGGATCTTGCTGAATGAATTTCTTTTTTGTATCCTGAAGAATACAGGAAACAGAGAGCCTACAAGTATAAAAGCCCTGCAAACAGATACCAGATGCATATAAACTTACACTAGTGAAAAGTTACAGGTCTGTACAACTAATGGGGACATTTCCTTTCCAATTTAGGTATTCTGAGAGGGAAAATGAAGGGCAGCCCAGGAAGAAATGGTTCAATTACTGAGAAAATCCATTTTCTATAACTCTTCCAGTTGAAAAAGGTTTTAGCAACTGTTTTGCTTGTGCTATGCAAAATTCCCCAAAGCATGCTTTTAGTAAAATGCAAGTTCAGTAAAAGGCATTTTGTTTCCTGAAAGGAGGGAACACATTCTTCCTGAAAACACAATACAGAAAAAAACTACACAGGAAACCATAATTTTTAAATACATACACTCAAGAACAATAAAGAACAATCAAGAAGCACAACCACCTTTTCTGAATGTGCTGACAGTAATATTTCTCTGTTTCTAGCTCAAGACTCAAGCAAGGCTGCTTCATCAGAGTACCACCCAGATGCTCTGCTTTCCTTCCCTCTTTCCTTTTATTACCATAGCAGTAGACAAAATTCCTGCTGAAAGAAAACAACTTTGCTTTAGACCAGGAATAACTTTTTTTTAGAAGTAAGGTACTTCTTTAGATAGGCACTCTTTCTCCATTATTCCCCAATCCCATCAAAATCATTGCCCTCATTCACCATGATCAGTTAATGAAGATTTTGACTCTAAGTTGAAATAATAAATAAATAAAACTGCACCACTGCAAAAATGAAATCCCTTATATTTGTGAGACCGTTTGCTTCTCATTTAAAAAAACCCCAAAACCAAAAGTTGATTTATTGTCTTCCAAGCCTCTTATGCTCCTATGGCAAATAAATACATAGAACAGAAAAGCGTCCAGGCAGTATCCATCACAGGCATCAAGTAGCCACAATGCATTCATGCATATTTTAATTACTCAGTTGTTAATATAATGGGAATACATCAGCTCCATTATGAAGACAGACTGACACCATAAAACTTTTTTAACACTCTGGTTAAATATTTTTTAGCATTTTATGATTCCCCATTTCTACCAACCAAAAGTTGAATGAAAAGAATTATTAGGACTCGGAAATTCAAAACTTAATTTAACTTAACCTCAAATTCCCTACAGAAGTGGAAGTCCTCCCAGTGGGAGTTATCATCTGGAAAGTTTGAGACAAATGGTAAGACTGTTGTACAGGAGGCTAATATTACTGCCCTGAGCAGTTAAATGCCTGACAAGCAGAGGAAGAAAACCAAGAAGTAGGTGCCATAGTGAAAATGAGAAAATTTTCTTTCCTTTCTTAATAGCTCAAAAAATTAAAGGAAATGTATTGTATACCACTATGCACTATCAGCTGAGTAGAGCTAGCAAAACCACAGGCTTCACTCCCTCACAAAGCACAGACTTTCAGTTTCCTCAATGCCCAGTTGTTGAAACATCTTATTCCAGATGACAAACTGCACTTAGCCTTTGTGGTTTACCTAACAAAGTAGTTCTCCTACATCATTCAAGTATCACCACCCAGCATTTATGGAAATACTTCCAAAGAGAATGAGATTTTTACAAACATACACACTAAAAACCCAGAAACTGATGAAGCCAACACTACACACAAGAGAGTTTTCTAATATACTATGGAGGAAAACTCCCATATCTTTCAGGGAGCTCTGGGTATAATTCCATAACCAGCTGCTATCAGTACTGTGGATTCTTCAAGAACTGCCACTTTAAGACTACATAAAATCAGTGCCAGTGCCACTGACATAGAAGCTCTCTTCTATTCCATGCTACTCAGAATAATCCAACTTCAGATTATAAAAGAGACTTGATTTACTAGTGAGACACCTAAAATAGAGCTGCTTTTGCTTCCTTCTGCAACAGTGCCCTGTCTTCTGAATGGATGGCCTGAATTGTGCCTAAGAGAAATGCTGGTGTCTTGTGTTAACTATCCAGACATGATGAATGGCCATTTCTATATGAATAAATGAAGTAAATTAGCTGACACAGTTATTCAGAGTGGGCACAAAAACATACAAGGATGCATATCTCTTTTTTATTAAGAGACATTTTCTTCCAACATTTAGTTTGTGACATAGTGACTTTATATAAACAGAAGTTATATATGTGAGTGATAGCAATGACATTCAAAAAAGGATAAACAAGTGTTTTATGAATATTGAGCTTAGGACACATTTCAATAAAATTTCATTGTGCTATTATTTTATGTGCTGATATTCCACAGCATAGGTAGCATGTCAGAGCTTAAAACACATTATAACTGAGATGGAAATCACATCATAGACCACTGGAGGCTGAATCTTTAAAACTCCCAGATGAAAATTCTAGTTCAGTTAAGTACTGCACTTGGTGAGGTGGGAGATCACAACACACCTGCCCTTCAGTAAACTATGAATGATTCAGCCCATGTCCTGTTGCAAGACAAGCTTTTATAGAGCTTGCAGCATTCAGTGGGAAACAGCATACAAACTCTTCCTGCTATTTATTACAGATCTGTCAAGTGTCATATATCTTTTGGCGGCTCTCTCAAATTTCACAGCACCTGTAAATCAGTGAGAAAGGTATGTCTGAAATACAGAAATAAATTGTAGGTGATTTTGCCCTGCTGTTTTGAAGTGTCAGTACATTTCTTTGCTAATCTTGAAAACACCAATTAAAATTGACAATTTGGTGAACCCTGTCTAAGATGAACTTGATGGTTTCAGTTTCTACACTGCAGGATCACTAAAACTGAATTTAACTCGCAAGCAATTAAATTCTGCATATTTCATAATAGCTACCACTCATTAACCCAGCACAAACCCAAGCTGTGTTCTTCATCCTATGATCAATAAGAAAAAGGTCTAATGAATTTTTCATATGCATGCATGGTGTTACAAACACCTAGCCATTAATACTGCTTTTGTCTACTGCAGTGTTTGTAAAATTACTATCTAGAGAGGCTCAAATCCAGCAATAAGAGTGATATGCTAGACTGAAGCAAATAGAAAGGTAAGTACACATACATCCGCATTAAATACAGCCCTTAATTTGAAAACTTGTAGGTATGAAACCTCCAGTCAAAGCCTCACAATTATGTACAGCTACAGAGAGCTACAGAGCAGCCTGTGGCATAATTAATGATTACCTCACAGAACTGAAAAAAAAAAAACAGTGTTATGTTTTTCCCAGATTACTGATTAGAATTTTTTTAAATGCAAAGTGTGACACAAGCAGTAAAACAAAACTTAGAATTGTGATTTTATTTTCATTAAAGCAAAGGTATTTCTTTGTATCTCTCTGCCTTTTGCTTAACTTTTCTTGAAAGATGAGGTAGCTGAAATACTTTTACTCTCTCCTTCAGAGATCAGTCTGTAAAACCCAAAGTAAGACCTTTCCCTGGAGAAGGAATCAAGAGCAGAGCATTAGTGCTCTCAGATACACCACATATTTAATTGTAAATAGCACAAAGAAGCCAGACCTTAGTGATCAGGAATTTTGCACTTTTTTTCTCATATCTTTGGAGAGATACAGATATGAGACAGTTCTGCCTGCTAGTCTGACACAAGTGGAGGTACTTCCAGCCATACATGAAAAAAAAAGCAAGCTATAAAAAAAGGTGTATCTTTTTTTTTCACCTGCCCTAAATTAACTAGTTTATGAGGACTTGAAGTGCAATGGCTTTTATGGATCTCTATTGAAGTTAAGGGAGACGACCATCCGATTGATGAGCATCAACTCAGATTTATTGATCAAATCAGTCACCTTTTATAACAGTGTTAATTAACTTCATGCATATTGCAAAATTCGAGCTCACGATAGGTTACAGAGAAAACTCTAACTCCTCCTTTTGTTTACAATACCCGTGGTTTGTTTATTGAAACCAAGATTAGTGTTCTCACTGTGATATGAAAAGTTCTCAAAACCTTCATATCTGTTCCCAGAGCAGCCAAGGACAGAATGTTTACCTGTTATGAGAAGACTGTCTGAGAACCTTGTTGTTTATAAAAAAATGTGCCTGAGAACCTACTTATTTACAGAATCAAGCCTGGGAACTGCTGCTTTACAGCTGCCTTTTACTTTTCTATCAGCTGTATACCTTCATGGCCTCTTTCTTTAAGCCATGTTTGAACCAGGCTCTCCACAGATCTCCATTTTGTGGTACTTAGCCTTTTGTATTAAGCATTTAAGGAACCCAAGAATCTTTTTTCACCATGGGTACCCATCCTTAGGCCTTTCAGTACTGAACATTGCAGCAACAGTCTCCTTTGGAAGCTGAGCTACAGTGATGACAAAAGGAATGTCTAGATTTCTGAATAAGCAATGTCTACATTTCTACCTACATTCTATATAATGTAACACTGGTATAAGTGAAAAGGAGTGTCCAGGAGCATTGTGTAACAACACTGATTGCTGTGTATGCTTCCCATTTTTTCTTAGGCTATTACATCACAATTGTTTTGAGGCCATTCTCTTTCTTTTTCTTTCCCATTTTATATTTAGATAGAGAACAAGAGAAACAAACTGCAGGTCATATACATAGAGATTAAACCTATTCACATCTTTTGTGAATCTTCTGTCACATCTACTGTCTCAGAACAGCTTTAAAGCATGATAGCAATGATTATTTGGTATTTTTCCCTTAATCCATATGGAATATCCATGAACTTGTCAAGTGCTTTAAAAATACCCACTTGTGTTACAAAATATGTAATCCCCTAATTTATCAGGTCTACACAATTGTAAGCATTCAATCCTAACTAGCTTCAGTGAACCCCACGCTATTTCAAAATTAAGAACTACTGACTAGAATAAGATTAATTTTAATTAGGCTCATTATAAACCAGGCTAATTTGTACTGCATCTCAAAAAGTGTCTGCCTAGTCAAGTCTCAAGTCTATTTGGTTTTTTTCTTGCATGAACTCACTTTTGCTTTCTGAATATATGCTTTCAAATGTCAAGCTAATTTTAGTACATATGGAATACTTTTCAGGGCCTTCCGTTCCCTGACTATCTGAATCAAACTTCATCTATGTAGAATAGTGTAGCTGTGAATTACAGTACTAATCAAATTGTAGTTAAGACCTGTGACTGATAGGTTTTTTATACTTCTTTCTATAACTTTGGGATAAAATAAAATTCTAGCTCAAATATACTTGAAAAGACAAAAAATTAAAGTTCATACCATTCGTAAAGAATTAAAAATATTACATCTTTAAGAATCCCTACAACCTCAATTAAGTTACCAAGCAGCACCAAGATATGAATGACAAAGTCAAATTTGGAACAATTTTTCAAACTTCCGAGAGCATTCTTAAATCAACTAAATAGTTTTATTATGGGATATTCATTCAACACAATTAATGTGATATCCATGGGATCCAGTACCTCTGGAAATACACTTAAAAATGACTAGTGATTGTACAATATGACTTTACTTAGTTCTATAGTCATACAACTTATTGAAGGAAAACATCTGAAACTATGCAAAAATATATTCGAATTATAACTCAATGTTCTCTTCACCATAATACAAGGTAATAAAATACATTGCATTGATACCTCTATTATAAAAACATTATATTGCTATAAATATTAAAATGTTACAAAATATAGCAATACATTTGAATACTATAACTTAATAGTCTTTCTTGAGCAATCTAATATTCAGAAGAAATGAGAAGATTAATATAAAAACAGAACAAAAATGTAATTAACCCACTTTAAAAATGTCTGTAACACTGTTTATGTCTGTACCCAAGATTAGAAAGATTTTCACTGATTTGTCATTCTTTGGATGAAATGCAAATACAATAGAACACACCTGAGTGCCTTAAAATTAATAAGTGCAAACTTCAATTATTTTTTAAACTAGAAAGAATCTAGACATTACCCAAATTCAGTAATAAATGACATATTAAAGCCTATTTAGATGAAAGTAGTCCTACTTAAACAAAAAAAGGTCTAAGATTTAGTGCTGTTCCTTCATATGACTCAGAAGATAAAGAAAGTCCTGCCTACTGCAAGGAGCATATTTCTTAGGCTTCAGAGTTGAACAAACTACTACCAATGTCCCTCTGGGATTAAACAACCAAAGATCATGAAGATTGTAATCAAGTAGGTACCACATTCTTTTAGATTCCTATTTAGAATGTTGTGGGGTTTTTTACTACATCAGTTCAAATGGAAGTTATGTCTATAAATACATATATGTATATATACAGTCTTCAGCTGAGTTTTCTAGTACATTTTCAAAATTGTCAAATTAAATGAAATCAAAACAAATTTAAAATATTAAAATAAACTAAATATCCAAAAAGTGAAAAGCTGCTGTTGCACAAAGACATATAGATTTACATAAAATTTGCTTTTTCAACAAATCAAATTCAGTAATACATAGAACAAAACATGGAGGCTCAACAAATATTCTTCTTCAACCACTTGAAATCCAGTCAAACTACAGACATACTAGTATAATTATAGTGAATCAATTACAATTATTTACATCGGTGCAACAAAACCAGTCTTATTTCATGTCTAACCTCACCATGTTTCATGTAGAGCCCAACTGAACGTGCTAGCACAGGGTATCTCTGAGAAACCTTTTTGCCTGTAAGGTTATTGGGACTGTTCACTTCCATCCTCAAATTTGAACAGCTCTAGGGCAATCTCATGTCAGCAAAAGGGACGTGGTAGGTTTATCTCCTCAGGGTTTGCTGCTGTGTGTGTGGCAAAACTCTTGCTACCAGAGCATTCCTCCATATCAGAAGTCTGAGGGGGAGGGAAGAAATAAATTAATATGAAATTCCGCCCTTAGGATTAAATAAAATAATAAAATTAATAAAAATTAATAAAATAAATAAAATTATAAAAATTAAATAAAATTTAAAAAATAAAATTAAAGAATCAGACCAGAACCCCCATCTATAAGTAATTGTTTGCATCTGAAGCATTTTAAATAGCTCTATGATTTGTACTGACTGCCTAGTCCTGTGCACTGCCCTGGCAGGTTCATTATTTATTCAATTCCACAGCTAATATTCATTAGCTATAAAACACATTATCTGCTGCCATATCCATTTATTTGCTTGAGATTATTTTGCTGAAAAGCCCTTTCCAGTCATGACTGAATGTTGCCATATTTTTGGCAGCTGTAAGACAAAAGAGAAGGCATTAATGCTGTAATTACTAGCCTACCTCTAAGAATGATCATAGATATGACAATTTTTCACTATTGAAACTGATGAGCAGTTTACAAAGTGCACATTTAAAGAGCCTTAATTGTGAAATTCATTTCATTTAGTTGTCACTTAAAAAACTAACTTGTATAAAAAGGTTTTATAAGTGGAACACATCAAACTATCATACACATGCTTAAGGGCAGAATGTGACAACTTGGCAATGTTATGGCTCAGTCTCTTGGCCAGAGATGTCTGTAGGCTATGAGAGCTTTGCTGACAACTTTCTTCTTGTACCTGAGCAACTTGCATTCACAAACTTAGCAGACAAATCAATCCTTGTAACCATGACCCACGTCCTATTAGGAATGCTGTAAAACAAACACAAAGGTATCTGCCAATCTTATTGTGAAGCAAAGATAAATTGTCTACCACTGGACACCATGGAATATTTTCTTTTAACAGGAACTAATGTTAACTATAATTACTTTAACAATAATTGCTTGATTATGCATTTTTTTTCATGGTTTATCAAAAAAGACACTGACAGCTCTAGTTTAAAGTCAAGAAAGTTTACTCCACATGAGTAAATTCCCAACAAAACTTTTTTGCGGTTTTTATTAGTAGAGAGGACCTTTAACTTCTCATTAATGAAAGATTAAGGCAGCACACTTGTATTTTTTATGTATGTTACGGTGGAGTACAAATTCTTTATTTCCAAATTACTTTGACAAACCTAATATTCATTATCATCACATTTTAATGGCCAGAAACTAAAACAAGAGCTACTATTAAACAGAGCAACAAACCAGGATATCTTCTCTGTAGACTGTGTGGCCATAATAGAGCAGTTACTAATAAATGTTTGTTAGAAAATTGCAATCATGCATACTATATATTATGAAATTAGGTAAAATTGTGTATGAGACTGGCTCTTATTAACTAAACACACCTGCTAATGATTTTGATGGCTGCCAAGATTTGCTGTGATCGAGAATTCAATTTAAAATATTGATGTGCGCAAGCCCACTAATTTTTGGGCTTCTCAGCTGTTGTATTTGGGCATCTGTCAAGGATGCATTATGCTATTGGCAGGCACAGATTTCCAGGATTCATATTTCATTGAAACTTTTCCAGTACGCTTGACATGATCTCTTTTTCTCACTGTCAAAAAGAGCGATTCATTCATCCTATAATGATATGAAATCTCTCAATCACAACATGAAATTGCGACAGATCGTAAAATACCAGTCATTCTTTCTGGACAGACCTTTCTGATTTAAAACGCCACCACTGACAAGGCATCAACAGAAGTTATTTCAAAGGTACAAGCAACGCTGGGAGGAAAAAGCCCAAAAAAACAGAACAAATGAAACAACTCTGAGTTTTCTTCCAAAACTCTGCTTATTCCAGATTTTTCTAGTCGTGCATGTATGGAAGAATCCCATCCCTAAAACATCACCAGAATATCTAAACACTCAAAGAGCCTAACTTCCCATCATTATATGCTGCCTCTTTAAAAAATTCTTGAAACGACATTTCATTATCACTTTTCTTGCTTTCATTATAGTATGCTCACCTTCCTTAGGCAATTAATGATGACTTTATGATTATGGGTTTAATTTAACACAAATTCATTAGCAAATTATATATGTGCATGGCTAGCACAAGTATATAATTAAAAAATTTCATGCACAATATCATTCTATTTACAATAAAAGACAGTAAAAGGTTATTGGTTTGTGTTTTATTTATTCACTTTTTTCCTTGGCAGTATCTTTTCTGATGATTTAAAACCACTGGGTTTAATACAAATTAAGAAAAATCAATTTAGTACATAATTCCTCAAGCAATTCAGATTATAAAAATATTTAGGAAATCATTTAACACATTCGTTTATTTAGCAAGTTGATTATACATGACAGAACTCCTAATTCTGCGGAAAACCTTCTGCACTGTTGCTGAAATGCAAAATAAGTTTAAACTAACATTGAACTCAAAGGTGTACCCATTCCATATTCTTGTGTTACAAATCACACATCACAAATTTACCTTAATACCAAAATGCTTTCATTGAAGTGCTTGTCAATTCCAATGCTGTGCTGTTATATTTAGGATACAACTGAAATATCTGAAAACACTTTTGTTCTAATAGGAATTCTGAATGGTGGAATGCACACTGCTGTGTCACCTTAAGCTCACTCCCCACCACACCCTGCTCCCTCAGTGGGATGCGGAGGAGGATCAGAAAAAGGTAAAACATGTGGGTTGAGATAAGAACAGTTTAATAATTCCAATTAAGCTATGATTATCAATAATTATAACAATCATTAAAAGAAAAGAGAGAGTACAACAAAACCCAGGAGAAAGAAGTTCAGAAATACAGCTTCTGGATGTCTCCACCACGCAAGCTCAGACACCCCAACTGCCCAGTTTCTGGCACCTGGATGTACCACAGTCAAAGGCCACTCTGCTTGCTGGCACAGCCCTGCATTCTTTATCTCACACCACAAAGAACCTTGATTTTGTTCACCAATTCAAAGTGTTTTAAGGCAAGACACATTAAAAAGTTACAGAAAAAACATGCCAACAGGAATTATTGGAAAAACAACCACAAGAGTGCTTCTCTCTCAGGTAAAAACACAGTAATCCTCAGGCTAAGAAAGATTTCCTCACATGAGGAAGCCTCTTCAAGCAGTAAAGGACAAGAAATGCAAATATAGCATTAAAAGTTTTCTTACAGTCCTTCAGTGGTAACCTGAGACACAGAAATTGGAAGGTACATTTCCTTAAAAGAAAAGTAAAACCTAGCCTTTTACCTTTCATTTTCCACAGTCCATAAAAACTACTGAATGGAGAGAGGGAACAGACCATTCAGGCATCTGATGTGCCAGAACGTTTTCTCTTCAGGGTTTTCCTTTGACTTTAATCTATTAGGCATTTATATATTTTGTGCAAAATACATTTTGTATGTGTGAGTTTTCATATTTTTATGTGCATATGATCAAACATACAGACATATACATGCACAAAGAGCTTTGGCATGTCACATTTAGCTTTTAGTTTAACACAAAAAATAATCAGTGCAATTCAAAAGAAGGAGTGAAAGCAAAATTGTATAAAGCACTGTTAGCAGTATTACTGAGCTACACATGTAGGAGGAATTCAATAAGGTCAGGAATAATCTGTGAAGTTTCAAGTGGCTCACTGTGAAGTTCATCTATTTCAAATGCATTTTGCACAATAATTATGACCGTAGCTGTCAGATCAGACCATGGCTTTTCGACCTCCTCCAGCCTGGATAGCTTTAATTAGTAATTCTTAACAATGCTTTGAAAGGAAAAAAACCCCCAAACTTCCAAGGATGCATTGTGACCTGACTGCATTGTAAGCTGCATCATCTGTCTATTAAATTCCAGGTACAGTTCAAGATGGTATTATGGGTCTCAAGGACTGTATGGTTAAGACATTAGTTCTCAGAAGATACCAGTAATGCACTGTACATCAGTTCAGCCAAGTAACGTTAATGAACTCATGGTAGCATTATCTTGATTGGATTTTATGTCAAACTACTCTCAATCACAGATTTTAGCTCACCTAATTTTGAAAAGTGAAAAAATAAATTTCTTACAATGCCTTTTCATATGTGATACATTTGGGAAAGGCATAAATATGCAAACAACTGACTGCTTTAGAGTTCTTGCATTCAAAATGAAAACAGATTAAGAGATTAACACTAATGTAGCACATTATGACTTTATATGACCCTTCATACTAATTTACTCTTCCTAACCTAATATTTCTATTAAACTCAAATATTATCTAGATAAAGTGTGCACATTCAACATCATTTTTCTTTAAAAAAATGCTATCACTACTAACTGGATTTTAGTATTGGAGAAGCTGTGTCATCAATACATGAAGATGTATTTGAAAAAATCCTGGCCAATAAAAAAATGATGCAATAAATGCCAGAATTAACCAGATCATGTTTGTAGCTTAAGAAAAGGCTATATTTTCTGTAAATACCGTAATGTAGGCAACCAAACAAAAAAAATTCAATAGCTTCATAAATATTAGTAAACAAAATATATCAGAAACTGTGCCTTGGAATAATTAAAACTTAGAGTCCTAAAATTAATTAGGTTGGAAAAGACCCTTAGGATCATTTAGTAGATTTCTTCTTTGCTTTCCATCATGGCTTGGAGGTGAGAAGCAACAGGGTTTAGTATTTTGACAGCAGGATGGATCATATTTTGAAAGTTCTTGGAGGATTTTTTACAGAAATAAAAAGGATTTGTCTCAATTATCATGTCATGTATTCTTGAAAGCCTGTGTGTTCAAACATACCAGCGATTATTCTGGGCTACAGACAAACTAGCTTCAAAGCCCACAAGCAACTAGCTTAAGTACATTAAACCAAGGAGCCAATTTAAAGAACAATAATATAAATAATGTGTGGAAAATAACATTCAAAAAAATCAAAGCATTCAAATGATATTAAAAGGCTTAATGTATTTAGGTAAAAATAGCCATACACTTGAATGTTCACACATCTTTACAAGCAGTCTGTCATTCTTCACCCAGAGAGCTTATCCAAGAAAGAAAGGGGAAAAGAGAATGGAATGCTAGTTATTAGCAAAGGGAAAGGAAGGACTCCTAACTTCTCAGAGTTTGTAACACTAATCTTTCTAGTAAGGTTTTCCTTTACAGTCCAACATGCACTTTTCACTGTCATTGCTTACTCAATGGCATATGTGTACTTTACATCTAGATTTGTGGAATAATTTTAAATAGAGCAACAAATAATAGATTTTTGTATAACTATAGCATCAACACACAGAGCAGCAAATATAGCAGGACACATTTGCAACTTCTGGTATACATAAAGTTTTATACTATAATGAAGTAAATTTTACTTTTTAAATTAATTTATTTTGTATCCTTGGAAAAAGATTTTACTTGATTTTAAAAAGATTATACAGTTAATCTATTTAAAGGTTTTGGCATGAAAAAACAATTATACACCAAACATTTCTACTCTCAGATGAAATAGATACGCATTTAAATGCTGGTAGCTCTTATAATAAAAATTTAATTGGAAATACAAGCTACTGTTGCTAAAGAAACAAAAGGCAATTTAAAAACTCAACTAAAATCTCATCCTTATCCTTCCCAATTAAAAATAAACCCCAAACCTGCCTATCATTAAAAGGCTCTTATTGTCCTAACAATGTTTTGATAACATACACATATTAATCATCGTATACCCTTACATACCTAACCATCAACTATTCTACTCTTGGAACCAAATGGAACAGAAGAGCAAATTTATATAATGTTTTAAAATGACCTTTACACCTTAATTCAATTCCAGCTCTCATTGATAAATTACTAACTCCAAATTATTTTACTGTAGAGTTTTAAACCCTTTAAACCTGAGACACAAAGCCAGAGCCAATATAGCCTTCCCATCAAGCTCTATTATGCTGCCTAAAAGGGTACTAATTCACAGCTGAAACATCTTACATTAAATGACCCCAATGAACTTAACAGCTGTTTGTTGCCAAGCCCTGCCAATGGCTGAAACAAACATGAGTTTACCCTTTATCTTTACTTCTGGAAATACCATCTCAGCAGAGACTCACCTCTTGTATAAATTCTGCAAACGTGTGCAACTGAAGGGCTGCCCTCACCTGTAAAAGAGATCTCGCAGATTTTAAAACCAAGAGAGCAGATACTGTAACCTTACATCAGTTCATCCTTGGTTGACCAAAGAGGGCTAAGCTGATAATAAAATAATGCCAGGTAAAATCTGTTGCAGGATGAACAAAACCAAAAGGATTTAAACCTAAGTTATAGTTCATTACACTCATAGATGTAATGAGATGTTGGTTGTCTTCTTAATGCAAAAGCTCCCATACCTTCTCAGTGATTTCTCATGGACAACTCCTCACAGCACTGACTCCTTCTCCACAGCACAGCCAACAAACCCCAACTCTCTCCTCACCCAGCTACCCCACTCTTTTGTAGCACTTGTCTTCTTATTGCACACAGCTGTGGCCTTCCAAGGGCAGGCCTGTTCCTAATCTTTGGTGATTAGCACAGCTGCAACTCCTCAGGTGTGAGACTGCCTTCTGCACTATTCTCTTACATTCTATCCCTCCATAATGAGATGCTAACAGGATGCTTATTACTTCCAGAAATGAAACTGATAAGTGCACCTACAGGTAGAGTTGTAGAAGACAGAAAAAGTTGTTTGCTTCATAACAAGTTCAGATAATCACAGGTTGGAGCACCTAACTGAGCCAGCATAGAATACCAGGAAAAGAAACAAGATTGAATTTCCTTATGCTGTAGGATTGGAAAAGACAGTCATAGAGCATAAAAGAGACACCCTCACGACTACAACTAGTATAAATATAAAACAGAGATGAAGAGACACATACCCATTCTGGACTTACTAATCATAGAATCACTTAGTTTGGAAAAGACCTTTAACATTATTCAGTCCACTTATTCAGAGTAACAGTCTGTAATGGCTCAGGGTAAGAGGAATCTCCTCAGACAGAAGGAGACATGGGTCTAACGCCCAGAACTGTGAGTTCTGTGTCTGCCAGCCCAGGAAAGCCTGTTGTTCATGTGATTAGACACTATTCTCTACTGGAAGCCTCTCTAGACAACACAGACGACTGACATTGATTGTTACATCATGTAACAACTGAAACATGTTATTTATGACTCAAGAGAAGACCATGTAGAAGGAATTTAATTTAGGAACTTGATATGTTCTTAAGCTTGAAAAAAGTATTGTACATAAGTGGTATTACATCTCTCTGAATAAAAATGAGACAACATTTCTTCTTCTATGGAATGATATTATATTGCTGTGCATTCATAGTTCTGACATTTGATACATGGACAAAAAGCCAAAAGCCTTTTCGGTGCACTTCACAATACTTTTGCTCACTATATGTTTCCAAACCATAGCCACTTGAAATAGAGTCACCACAAATTCTGCTTCTTAAACATGAAATTGTTACTAAACTGCATTTTCACAACTCTGCCTTTTGAATTAATCTTGAGATTTTAATGTATACAATGCCAAGTTAAATGTTGGCTGAGGAAAAAAAATAATTACAATAACTTGTCATTTTGGGATGTTCATTATAAGACCAAGGACCACAAACAGTGTGCTTTCCCCAGCCTCTCCACACTGCTTTTAAGCTTTGTAGAAATAATGACTTCACCATCAACTGACTGAGTTATTCTCCCCAAGCTTTTAATGTGTTTTTAAAAGATTTGTCCTTACCACACACATTTTATATATATTCATAAGATATATATTCTAAAGGATTCAAACTGGCATTCATAATTAATCTCTGAAAGCTATTCAAGCTGTTCTGTACCATCTTGTCAATAGCAAACACAACTTTGACAGAAACAATTAATCCAACTCCTTTTACAAATGTTGGAAAGACAGTTATTGTTTAATATACTGCACATATTTAAATATACTTTAATCCTTCTAATCATAATCACTTTTTTCCCCAATTATTTTTCTTCAAAGCTATCTGCCCTTCCGTAGATATGTCTTTAGTATTCACTTTTCAGCTTAACTAAATCACCTCACTATTTTTCCCTTTCTTTAAAACCATTTCACATTACCTGCTTACCACTTAGAATTAACCATTTTAAAACCTTAAGATTCCTTGGCAGAATGCAACCAATTGAAAGTTCTGTTTTAATACATAAGTGGACACTCTAAACAGAAAACTATGCTTTAGCATAAATGTTGAATGACACAGCTTAAAATAACTGTATCTCCTCTCTTCATGATCTTTATACATGTCTGATTTTATGCCTTTATAAAGCACTCTTACTCAGATCAAGAAACACTGCCCTTTGGAGAAAGTCAGGTTTGAGCAGTGTTCCCCATTGATTGAAATGTGTCTTCTTAGATTAAAAATAGGTTTTTAAACCAAAACAATAAACCAAAAATATCTTTTAAAAAAAAAAAAAAAGTTAATCCCTGAACAAAAACAGACAATTTAAATGATGAAAATGAGTTATAAATAGTCTACCTTTGCAAGCATTGATCTTAATCCAAGTACATTACTTTATTCCTCAAGAATCTGCCCCACTGCCAATATCCTTCCAGTATCTTTTGGTTGATTTCTTATTGCTCTCTCTTGTTTCCCCAATATGACTAAAGAAGAAGTTTATGTGTCATCAGTTTTTTTCTTCTCTTTCTTTCATTTGTTTAGGGCAAACATTAATTAGACAAATGCATGTAATACACAGACAAAAAGCAGGTCAATGTACAGCACTTAAAAATTATGTATCCTTTATATTAAACCACAGACTTCATTTTCACTTTTGCCACTTTTATTGTGTCATATTTGAAGATTTTAGTTTGCTGATTTGTTTATATATTGGAAAGAATAATGAAAAGAATATTTGCTGAAAAGAATAACAAAAGAAACATATTTAAAATATTACTAATTGTAATTTAAACATAACTTTATGGTGAGAAGACGCCTTTGGCTGCACAAATAATTTCCTCAGTGTTAAGTCTTTTATCAGAATAATTAGCATTTTCACTGGTAGTCCATACAAATCACAATGCTACCATTTCTATTATTAACCCCTAGAAATGTTCCAGGCCAGGTTGAAGGGGCTCTGAGCAACCCAGAAGGTGGAAGGTGCTCCTGCTTATGGCAGGGGGGTTGGAACCAAAGTGTCCTTAAGTTCCCTTCTATCCCAAATCATTCCATGATTCTGTGATCCCATGAACCTATGGATTCAGGTTCTTCCTGTGTTTAAAACAAGTTTTATCAGATCAGCTGTAGAAGAAACAAGAATGCCTAAATGTGTCTACACATCAGCATTCATAGCTGTATCCTAAGAAAATCCTCTGATATGAAAAGAGCAATATATCAGACAGATTTCTTCTAATTCTTAAACAACTATTCTTTTGCAGTAATTTTTTTGCCTCTCTTATTTTTAATTTTTAGGTTATAGGAAAGCTTACCAAAATGTAAAGAGTTTACAAACAAAGTTGTAGAATTATATATTTTGCAATATTTGGCAAATAAAAAAAGAAATTTCAATGAGTTTAATATCGCATGTTATTAGAATAATACTACCCTTCAAGCCTAATATAAAGAAAAATGAGGATATCTTTATATTATATATTTATATCTTATTATATCTTTATATTGTATCTTTTATATATAATATCTTTATATAATGTATTCTATATAATTTTATATATATCTTTATATCTTATTATATCTTTATATCATATCTTCATGTGGAAGCTTTGAGATTAAGTAACTTGTCTGCAAAATTACATTGAAGGCATGAAGTAAAGCCAAAATCTAATCTTAAATCTCCTGCACATTAATACAATGTTTCAACAACAGAATCATCCTTTCTTTTCATTTAAATCTTGTATTTCACAAAGTTAGTGATAACCAAGTAAGAACAAAAAAGCCTAGCTAAATATTTTTCTAGAATCACTGAAGTAAAATCCTTTACAGTGGATTGATACCCATGCTTTTCATTAGAAAAATGGTCTCTCAGTTAAGGTATAATGAGAATCAGAGATAAGTACAAATTAAATTCTATTTTTTCTTCTGTCCCTTTCCACATTCCACTGTTTCTCTGGAGACAAAGTAGAACTGGATAATATTAATAAACCTTAGAGGCCATACTCCCCTTTAAGGGAGTCTACATAAGAAATTCCTGGCTTCCTCTATAAAAGACTGTAGCTCAACAGTGACAATGCAAATATGGAGCAGGGGGAGTTGGAGGGGAAAAAAAGAGCATGTGCTCTTTTCACACTTAATACAATTTATTTGATTGGAGATACTACTTCCTTTCAATATACATGGAATTCGTTGGCTGTAGGGGCCTGAATATATGTATTGTTATAAAGGAGTCCTTGTGAATATATATATGTAGTGAGAGTCCTATGTATTAGATAGGTGGGTCCTGTTGCTCTGGATGAGCTACAGCTGTGGGATCCTTGGTTGGGTAGCAGCTGTAGCTCATGAAGGGCTCTGGGATAAAAGGGGGTTGGGTCGAGAGCCCAGGAGGAGCCCCTATGGAAGCCATGAGGAACTGTGCTGCAGAGAGGAGCTGCATAATAGGACCAGCAAGAAGGTATGGACTTTAAGATGGGACTCCAGAAATATGAAATACAATGTGATAACAACAACAATTGGTGACCCCGACGTGATGGAGGTATGCAGCCTGAAGAGCTGTGGAAAATAGGACAGCCGAGAGCTGTGGCAGCCTGGGAGCTGGGACAGATATGGATATTGTAACTGTGTAATTGAGAAATTGTTAAAAGAAAAGGGGGGAAATGTAGGGGCCTGAATATATGTATTAGGTATGGAATCCCCCGGACAGCCGAGAGCTGTGGCAGCCGGAGAGCTGGGACAGTGGAAGATAGGACAGCTGAGAGCTGTGGCAGCCTGAGAGCTGGGACAGATATGGATATTGTAACTGTGTAATGGAGAAATTGTTAAAAGAAAAGGGGGGAAATGTAGGGGCCTGAATATATGTATTAGGTATGGAATCCCCCGGACAGCCGAGAGCTGTGGCAGCCTGGGAGCTGGGACAGATATGGATATTGTAACTGTGTAATGGAGAAATTGTTAAAAGAAAAGGGGGGAAATGTAGGGGCCTGAATATATGTATTGTTATAAAGGAGTCCTTGTGAATATATATATATATGTAGTGAGAGTCCTATGTATTAGATAGGTGGGTCCTGTTGCTCTGGATGAGCTACAGCTGTGGGATCCTTGGTTGGGTAGCAGCTGTAGCTCATGAAGGGCTCTGGGATAAAAGGGGGTTGGGTCGAGAGCCCAGGAGGAGCCCCTGTGGAAACCATGAGGAACTGTGCTGCAGAGAGGAGCTGCATAATAGGACCAGCAAGAAGGTATGGACTTTAAGATGGGACTCCAGAAATATGAAATACAATAAGATAACAACAATAGTTGGCATCCGAAACTCAAACCAAAACAACTGAAATGTTGCCACAATATGCAAAGAAAATAATAAATGGAAAAAACCCCACACTTATTTCCAAATATATATTAATCTACAGCTTCTTTATTTATTGTGAACATTTTTCAGGAGTTTCCAAGATGACTGAGACCCGCCTCCTTGATTATGTCTCCTTGAATGCTTTCTAGAGTCCAAACATTAGACTGTTACTAATGTCCCTGGAAGAAACATTTTACTGAGTCAGAGGTACAGTAAGCTGTCGTTAAATGCATATTTACCAACATGCCTGAGAGCAACAGACAGCAAGAGCCCCAGAATACAGGAAGATGAATGCAGTCATACACATGGGAACACATTACATGATGCAGAAGGGAATGATGCAGCAGCTTAGTACTGAATCCCCCACAGCCATCTGGAAAAACTCATGAGAACTCAATTGAGTTCAGTAGAAACACACACATACTTCACGTGAGTAATATTCCTACATATTTTGCTTGCTCAGAAAGGATTCAGGATTTACAAGATAACTCAAATACCAGTTCTGAAATCCAGAAAGTCAGAAATCACATGGTGATGCTTTTGCTTTACAAAGACTAGGGTACACAAGAAATGCATTCCTGTGTACAAATACTTGGGTCATGATCAAATTCTTTGTAAATCCTCTCTTCTGGTCAAGAAAATATTACTTGGCTTATTAATTTTCTTTAATGCATAATTATCAGATCATTCTTCCTTTTTTTCTCTAAAGCTTTTTGCTATTTTTTGTTTGGTTTTCAGACCCATTGTCTCTCTAAAATGCATACCAGTATAGCATGTGGAGCTCTTGTAATGTCATTATCATTGCCATATATTTTCTTAATTAATCTTTTTTTCTTTTTGCATTCAAAATTTGTTGATCCTCTCTTTACATTTTTTTTATCATCCAGGATGCTATTTCCTATCATAGGAATATATTTTTATATTCTTAGCAGATATCCATTGGTACCTTGAAATAGCTTGTATTCAAAAGATTCCCTTTGCGTTATTCCATTACTAGCATGGATGCTGACCATACTACTAGTAATTATTATGTAAGATTATATAATTTCAGAATCATCTGCAGATTGCATCAATAAATTTATATATTATCTTTAAAATAATTATATATTTATGCATGTTGACAGCATAAAGTCTAGAGCAGAGAAAATTAATGAACTCAATGCAAGTCGCACTTCATTTATCTGGTAAAGAAACCTCCATGTCCAACTACTTTCTTTTAAATTAGAATCTTATGAAAGACTAATATAAAACCTTACAGGTGCCAAAATGTATTATTAGTGTGTTACAAAACTGTATCCATTTTTTCTTTTGAAGAAAGATAATTTGAGTTGATAAAACTTATCTTTCATTAAGCTCTTTTGTTTTGAATTACTTAATTCATAGTGCATATGGCATCAACTTCTCTAACATTTTCATAGGATTAAAATGGGACTAGTTTGTCAGAAACATTTAGCTGGCCTTTTGAACTATTAGAAGAAACAAACTTTTCCTTAGACATCGACGTATGCTCCAACATTCTTTTTGGCTTTTTTAAATAATAATTCAAGGATTTGATGAAGAATTTAACTTTTAATAAACATATTGTTACTATGTATGCTATCTATTATGTACTCTTAATAGTTCAATATTAACATCTCACAAATTAAAACCAGATCATTTAGCATTTCAACGAAAGAAAATTTACAAATGCACCATATCAGGCATATGATTGCTGTATTTTCAGTACACCCTGCCTACCAGGTTCTGATGTCAGCAAAGTAAATTTCTTCCTAATATTGAAAATATTGTTCTCTTTGTTTCTTAGTCCTGCTCAGAATTTTTCATGGATATGTTTAACCTGCTTTATATGCCTGTATATATATCTTGACTGCATATTTGTAATGTCTCAAACTAGGTCTAAATTGAAGGACCCACAAGCACCTTATGACTGTTTCCATGTGGGAATAAAAACTGGAAGGCAGCACTCTTCCTTCTAACGCCTGCAGAAACTGATGGTCCTATAGGCTTGGTTGAAGTTTTCTGAGTTATTGCTGATTTTGCAGGCATGTGGGAATATAGTTCATATTTAAAATAATGAGAGGAAATGGATTCAGAAGTAAAACTCCACTGCTGTCTATACTGTAGCTTCATCTCCAAGTCTTCCTCTGACCTTGTCTCCTTTTAGTCTTGATCCCTGGAAGCACCCTGCCTGTGGTTCCTTGTTTGCTGTGTTGGGGTTAGCAACAGACTGAGTGACAAGCCCCGGTCTCTGTGTGTTGTGCTCAGATCCTTTAGGGCTGTACCCCATCATTTTCCATGTTGTGGTCACCCTCTGCTCACTGCTCCCCCTCCCTATGGAGCAGTCCTTGACCTCCTCTCTCCCAAAAATATGAGATACACTTTTGCAGTAAAACCATTTGAGGACCCAGTCTTGAAATTAAGGAAGGTGAAAATTTTAAGGTAATCCATTGGTTGTATTCTGTTTGAATTAAAAGGCAGTTCTACAAAAATATTCTGTAAATTTTATCTTTTTCTTCCCATTCTACTTCCCCCCCATTCTTTTGCCTTTTTACAGGGAACTCCATGCACCTAAATTATGCTTTGACCATGAGAAATCACTACTTTTAGTAAAATGGCAACAGAAAGCTGGAGCGTGTTTCCAGACCTTGTTTACTGCATGTCCTGAGAGCTTGTTCTCATTACTTTACTATATGAAAATTTCAGTTGTGGGGATTGGAAAGGGAATAGATATGAAGATGGCCTTTTGGGAGAATTTTTCATATTTCTGAGGGAGAGGGATGAAAGACTCTGCAGTAATGAGTTTGATGAGGACAAGCAGCAGCATAAATTACTTATTACTATCTACATTTGTTAATATGAGCTAGCTATAAAATTATTATCTCTTTTAAAACAAAACTGCATTTATGCTACATGAAACTCAGTTTCTGGTTGGCATGTGCATTCTTAACTAGTGGCAATCATCCAACATAGATCTAACAACAGCGAGAGCAAAAATACAGGATTGCTTAGCTGCAATTGATTTTTTTTCAGAAAAAAACCAAACCTTTAAGCTTCTATGAAAATCATTGCTGACTACATAAAACTATATGGACTGTCATTTCCTTCTGATAGATTTGGCCACAGTTAAGCATTAGCTGCAATAGCCTACTTACCAGTGGCCAAAATAACAACAAATATAAGAGCTTTGAAGTACTGGTTCATCAAGTTCTGTTATGGCAGGAATCATGCTGAATCCTGGAAAAATATGCTGAACTGAGAAAACAGATGATCCACAGATTGATTGTTTACTTTGCTATCTAGCTGTATCTTAAAAAAGTATAAATCTATATGCTTCTTAAAGGATTGCTTCTTGCAAAGATTTCAGAAATCTGCATTAAAAAAAACAACACACAAATAAGAACACTCTAATAAAGCTGAAACATATAAATAAATAAGAAAAGATAAGTACAAAAATTGTTTACTCTTGAAAAATAAGTTTTATCATCACTGTCTGTATGGAATGAGAGAGCAGATGAGCAGAGGAATTTATTTACTGCCACAATTGCAGCAGAAGTTTTTCACTGTGTAGTAAATAACTTTGTCAGAATACACTGAACTCCTAAAGAAAAAAACCCATCTAATTTGAGGTTTCCTTTTTCCTTCTTTTTGAAAAATTCATTACAGTGCAGACCTCATCCAGATGTAGACAGCAACTTTTGCCAAGAAGGTTTGCACTGCACTTGCACTGCACAAATATCTCGTGTGTGTACACATACGCACATGCATGTGTGCAGAACTGCGCCCTAAATTGGAAAAGAGGATAGTCTTACGACTACAATTTCTGAGGGAGAATTAATTTTCTCTTCTTGAGCTTTGATGTGGAAGTATCTTAGCTTGGCAATTATAATACCACATTTTTTGCTACCAATTTTTCCCTTTCCAGCTATTGCCAGTGTCTGGGGTCCTGCTCAGTAAGGTGAGCTATTGCTCCTTTTCCTGCAGTTAATGGCAAGTGCATGTAGAAACCTTGAGTTACTGAAGAGGACAACTGAGTGGCTGCATGCAATCCTTAGACACAGACAGGCAGGCAGGGAGAAAGGTGAGCCTGTAGGACAGATGCTGACCTATCAGAAGGGATGATGACTCATAAAAAATGACAGCTGTGAGTTTGACACCTGTGGATAACTTGTGAAATGTTCACAGCACCAAATTACTGAACTAGCACATAGTGTGACTTGAGAATTAGAGATGAGAAAAGACACACCAGCAGGAGACTGCTATTGTGGTCTCAAAAGAAGCTACAGTAAGAGACTAATTTGTTCTGCCAATCTCGTTTCCTTATTTTCTCACATGCAATACTGCTGCAGTGCATTTCTTTGTATAATGATACTGTCAGTAAGCAGAACAATTCTGAATTGACCTGAGATTACTCAGGAGATGTACATGCACATTAGCCGTGCACCAGGAGGTGCCACTTCAGAGCTGCACCACTCACAGTGTCCTTGGACAGCAGGTCATGAAGGCTAATGGAAGGCACAGGAAGAGTAAACAAGTCATAGCAGGTTGCTTAGGAGACCTGGCATCAGCATCCTGGGGAAGGCTGAGCACTGTGTGTCTCTCAGATAGCACGGGTATCCACACAGCATTTGTGCACACACATCACTTAGGAACACAAGGCAGATTAGTTCAACTGCACAGTAAATAGTCTGATAAATTCAGAACATGGGTGGCAGGGGTGACACTCTTGTTCCTGGTCTTCCTGGTGCACTCTGTAAATTACATGAGGGTGCATTCCTCAGAGTGAGTCAGAGGGGCTCTTCTGAACAGTGCTCATCATTTGGATGCATTTGGCCACGCAAGATACATGAGAAATGCTCATTATATAAACTGTAATGGGAAGATATATGATTCTGATATAGTGAACAAAAAACTAAAATAAAAGTGATTTAAATTTTTTTTTTGTTAATTTACATTTGCCTAGTAAGAATTACACAAACCTAGAAAATTGCTAAAAGATATCTGGATAATTCTCAAAACTCAAAACTGCTTAGTGAATGAGATTTAGAGGTATCTGTAATAATGGTTTTCAGTGTTTATATCTCAGGATAAACATGTTCCCAAAAGACAGTAAATTTTTGGTCATCTGACAAAAATTTCAATTCTTCGCCACAGACAGTAAAAATGTGGGATAGCTTATCACTGTTGCAAGAGAAATATGTTACTGCAAATTACCTTGAATTTGTTGTGGGATATACATACTTGTGATTAATAAAACAGTACCCATGGGTAATTTGCTTGAGTGTGTGAGATTTGTGTTTCAAAATCTAGATTTCTCCTTTTTTTTTTCTTTTTTCCTTCCAAATGGTTTAAAATCAATGGAAGATCAGACTTCTATATTTGAAATATTTTTTAATCTCTTTTGTCTTTCACCTGCATATTGTAATAATTTTTATTTTATTATTCAAGCTATTAGAATAATGGATGAAACTAGATTCTGAACATAACTGTAATAAATGTCTTTTTAGATAACAAGTTTTTAATAACTATCCTGTGATTGATTTTTAAGCAGTTGAACACTTACCAGAGGCAGATTACACCTACATCATATATCAATAGTTCATTTATCAGTTAGCTTAAGTGCCAAAATCTTTCCTGGGTTTTAATTAATTGAGAAAGTCAATCTAACAAAGAGATTGGTTAGACATGATTTATTCAAATACTGGTGATAGGAAGATAGGTTTTATCTCTTGATCACAATCTTATAAGATCAGTGTTTATTTGTTGAGAATAAAAGTACCTCAGTGAAATTCTGTCTATGTGCTCCATGTGTCTTAAGCCTATACAATGATCCCCTCTTGATTTGTTATAAATCCATCACCTTTTTGCTGCTTTCAAACTCCTGAAATAAGAGACATTTCTTTCAAGCAAAATAGTCAATGATTATCCCATTAAATAAACCTTTGCAGTAGAGTGTCTCTTGAAAGTGAAAGAGTCTACAAAAAGTTGTTCCCTAGATTTGAAATTTCAAGGCAACTGAAGTGAATATATATCATGAATAACTTCGGAATGCAGGGATCAGTTTAAGTGAAGAACTTATGTAAAGAAACACAGCAAAAATTAATAATGTGTCTGTTCTCTATTTTAGAATATAGGAGAGAAAACACTAAATGGAAAGATGTGATATATGAATCTTAAATATTTTTAGTAAGTTTTTTTTTCTTTTCATGACCACAATTAACAACTTTTATTCCTGTATTGGAACATTGTTTTTTCAATACTCTAGTTGTGCTATGTCATCATAAATCACAGTATGATGTGGCTCATGTGGGATTTTTTTTCCAGAAAATAAACTGCAGTAGTCAAAACCAAATTACAGTACAGTCTATCTTCTCTTTGAGACGTTGGGCTCTTTTGTTTATTTTTAATATTAGAAACAAAAGCTGCTGTATGTGTATATTAAGTAACAAATGAGTATTTTGTAACATGTCAATTATCACCCTATTATGCTGTTTTAAAATTGAGAAATTAGTAAAATGTGTAATATTACATGTGGAATTATGAAATTATCCTTTCTGTAGTACACTTGTTCACCAAGTAAACACAAAACAAATCTGTATATTTAAAATTATTACTTCTTACTGACAAAAGTCTTAATGCCTTGACTGTGGCACTCTTTATGTTATATCAGCACAACTGCCACATTCCAGAATCTTGAAGCAATCTAAGTGGCTCTCACATGTCTTGTCTGGTCTTCAGACGGCATCAGATAAAGAACAGTCTCCTCTAGATCCAGTGTAGTTCCTGTCAACCCCATTGAACATACCTCAGACATCTTAAGGCATGTCAAATGGCACTAGATATCTACCCAGAGGGAACTGAACTCAGCTGTTAGTGGAGCTTAGAGGAGTATTCATCTGGACATTTACTGACATTTCCTTTAGTAAGGATATTATGAGGTCTCTGAATGCATTATTTCGCTTTTCTTTTAACAACGTGTGCTTAATTGCTTGACCACATTCAAATGTCTACATCACAGGAAATGAAGTAAAGTAAAATGACTGGCTTTTCCAATTCTGTTTGGCTCAGTGGTTAGAAGTTGCAAGTAAAATTTTATTGTTCCTGAAAAGACAGTAAAAAGATTTAAAATTGCATAAAGAAGGAACTGGAGCAGGCATTGTTTTGACTGTTAAATGCAAACCAAACTGTTATTTTATTAATATTTCTTGAGTTTAATAATTACATTGCTACTGCTCATTCTTTATAATATATTTAATAAAATTAGAAGAATCCAACAGCATTTCTGTGGATAAGTACATACATCCAGCTATGCAACAGGAATTATAAATAATGAAATATAAGCTCTGAGCTTTGAATTTGCGTAAAGCCTGCAAAAACAAATTCCTGACTTCACTAACTTCGGACACTGCTTAAGGCTCAAAAACCCGGATAGGGTAGTCAATGGACAAATATTCTCCTAACTGCTCACACGTCATGAATGTTCTTTAAGACATTCTGTTGAAGCTGAAAGGGTCCCACCAAAGCTGCTAGGTGGGAGTACCACAGCTGTCATCCTCAGCAGTTATTTGTATATAGCTGGTAGACGGTGGCAAACAAACCATCAGCTGTCTTGTATCACAAGCACATGACAATATTATAATTTCCCATGTGTCACTTCATGGGAGTGATAAACAAATGAGTATTTCTGAACTATATTCTCTGTGTCAGAATCGTAAAGTGCATTCTCCTGCTCTAAAAAAAAAATCTCTTGAAATAAAAGAATAGTGATAAAAATTTAAGCATTTTATTCTCTTCAATGAAATCTTAGCAACGCTATTCCAGAAGTGTCTGAGTAGAGATGTTTGAAGAGACTTAGGTGGATCAATGCCTGACTGGCATGTTGACATTTAGCTGCCTAAGTACAACTGTGTGCAATTCTAGCTTAATGCCTAAGGATAACAAGCATAGCTACAAATTTTATTCTGAGGGAGTATCTGTAATAGCTGATTGATAGATTGATCAACAATCCTTAAGGCAAACAACACGGTAAAATGGAAGGGAGAGTTCATTCGCTTCAATCCATGCATAAAAAATTTTAAGACATTAATGGACAGCCCTAATTCAAGGATTTCCAATATGTGTCAGTTTAGGTTTACTTTGGATTTATTAACTCAGTAACATTTAAGTGTTCACAGGCCTGCTGTTCAGTTTAGAAATACTTTTTTTTTTGCCAGTCCATTGTTAAACAAGAATTAACCATTGCAACATTTCAGTACCTCTCCAAAGAGTGCCTTTTTAGAGTGTTGTTCCTTGGAATGCTTTACTTATGCTCGTGAATGAGGACATCAATTTGCTTTTATATTCTCCTTCCTGTTTATGTTAGGCACACTGACTCAGTTTATCCTGGTAATATGCTAAGAAAAAGCATCTTAATGGATGACAGCTTTGCAGTATTGAACCCGTATGCATGCAGAGCACTCTCAATTAAATGTGGCTGACACACCAAATTTGTTTAGTTCAATTAGTAGAAACATACATGGTTGTTTCTGAGTTTCTAAAAACATTTTTCAAAATGGCATTTGAAATTGCAACAATCAGTGACAGTAACAGTCTCATTAAAGGGCAGGAGATTTACGGTCTTAGAATGTAAAAATCTATACCTATTTGGATTTTTGTCTGTAATAAAAACAAAGCTGTTTCTAAGATATTGAATTCTATTTGCATCTTCCTTTAATGTTCATGTCATAGGCTCATGTGAAGGTAGAACATAGGAAAGATGTCAAGAGAAGACTACAAGAAATTTAATTCCACAGCAAATCTAATTTTATAGAATAATATTGGACTCATGAAAGTATGAATCTATGCTTCCTTCAAGCTGGATTCCACATTTCATGGCCTAATACTGACCTGAGAGCAATTTTTTAGAGCAAATAGACTAGGAGGTGTCAGCTGGGAGCAATTTCTCAGTCTCCCCTGACCTCCATAGAGACTGATTCCATACCTTTTACAGCACGACCATATGTTCCCTTATTTTTTTCTTGCCTCCCTTTGAAAGAGTCACAAAGCTGAAGGTCATAATGAGGAGAGGCTCCATTTATCACACTGAGTTAGCTGTTGTAATGGACTGAAAGTGTGCTAGATTACCCAGAAATAGTTTTCTTTTTTCTAGTATCACTATGGCAAGTTCTTGTATTCCTCACTTTTATGCCTCAGCCAGATGCCTAAAGCCAGGCTTAGGCAAGGCTAAGGGCCATTATGGGCTCTTTCGTGAACAGTGGGGAGATAAACAGGAGGCAAACATCTTTTGCTCTCACTTCCCTATTTAGAAGTATGGAGAAAACCAACAATGCTTTTGGTCCTTGATCTCACACCCACACACACACACACCCACACACACACACACACACCCACACACACACACATTTTACCTTAGTTATTGACAACACTGATAACTTTAAACAGCTGTACATATTTTATAGAATAAGGACTCCAACTGGTACCTTTATGAGACCTTTCTGGTGACTCCTTATTCTGGTTTTGTTTACAAGGCATTCTGAACTTCAGTAGCTATGTAAAAAGTTAAACTCTCAATTATTTTTTCCCTTTTTTAACTCTACTGTTGTGTTAAGCTTCTATGAAGGCAGAGGACTAGCTTCTCAATTCTGTTTGGTTCAGTAGTCAAAAGCTGCAAATAAAATTTTCAAGAATGAAAACATTATCGCTGTTTTGTAATAATGTTATTTAGAAGGAATCATAGATCCTTCAGTGTTAGTTTTTTCCTATGTATTGAAGAGCAACTGTAATGAAGATACTGTTCAGGAAAGATCTCATTAAGGAAAGCAAATACATTCTTATTTAAATTTCTCCAGTTAATATAGAATCAATAATATAATTAAGAACAATTTTAAAACTTGAACTATCATAGAGGTAGCATAATGTTTTTTAGATTAAAGTCAAGATGATACTTTCAATAGCATTGCAGGGCTGGCATAAGTTTATACAATAGTATCTTCCTGAGAGTCAAAACAATTGGCATGTTATTTCCAAATATTTTTATTTATTATTTAATGTAAATCACAATTATTAAAAAGGTCATAGATTCTTATTGATATAAATATTTTAAAGTATTTTCATATATTCTGTAAAACATATTGATATCAAGTACTGCACAACAACAAAAACCCCACATTTTCTAATATTTTATATATATATCTTATTCTTAAAATAAAATTTTAACACACTGAATTTATTTTAAAATAACAGCACATGCTCTATTTTGAAATAACTAAGGCTTTCTAGAGATGAGATCTTCATTCAAAGTCTATGAGGCTCATGGGAATTTTTGCACTGAATGTCATAGTCTTTTATCAATTATAGAAATAATTTAGAGTACTATTGTACTGCGTAGTTTTAAAAACTATTTTTCACTTAAACTGATTTGTTTTCTTCTAGTTATGCATCAGGGGATATGCTTGAACTTTTCTGGTACTCTCTTCAGGACAGGATGGGGTTATTTAAATTCCCCTTCCTCAGTCTTTCAGCCCTCTATGGTGGGGAGGAATGATTGTTAGTGTCCAGAAGTGAATGGTTCCTGTAACAACATCCAAGCCTATTTCCCATAGAGAGTTGCCACTGAACAAAAAGATATATTTTGACCATAGAGACACATATGTATGTGTGTATCTATATGCACACATATGTGTATATAACCAACCCAGAAAAATATTTATGTTAACAAGATTTGCCTGTGCTTCATGTTATCTGTCTGCTGTAAGTTACTTTGAATTTTTCCTAGTAGATGCATTTAAAAGTGAGCAGGAAATGAGGTGTGATTACATAATTCCCTAATTATGCTTTTAATCTAACTTATTAAATTTATTAAGACCTTTATAATCCTTTAGTCAGCACAAATATTTTTTAAAACCCTTTAAAGAATAAAGACAGTCTTTCACAAATGATTCAGAGACATGCTCAAACCTTCGTAAATAAGGAAATAAAATTACAATGTAGGTGACTGCATTTTATTGAAGAATTATTTTTGACTTCTATTTGCCTAAAATTTTCACAGGAAAATTTTGGGTACAGAATTCATTAGCAGCATAATTCACCATCATATTTCAAGTTCTTGTAATTCTGCAATTTTATATATTTGTGTACAAACATAGACATGGAAAGTTTAATAAACAAACTACTTGAACTGATTTCTTTAAAATGGAGAAAGTCTTTCTCATACTATTTTTCTGCATTATCTGAATACTTCCAGAATACTCAATAGGTAAAATGGTTATATAGTAGTATTGATCAGAATTCCAGCAGTAAAGCAGATTACTTTCTGCTAAGTAACTTAGAAGTTAAATAAATAAAAACCAACCAACCAAAAGTCCCAGAACCCAGAGAGTTTAAACACCCAACCTAGCCAGGAAGAGGCATGCAAATGTTCTGATGTATGTCCTGGCCTTGGACTCTCTCCTGAACTTTGACCTTTATCTCAGGCCATTGTATACTTCAGTAGAACTTTCATGCAGAGAATAACCAAATGCTGAGGACATTTAAAAACATTTAAATGACTCCTGTTTTCCTTTCTTCTGCTCTTCCTTCCCAAAGATGCTTTTTTATATATGAGAAATGTAATGAGGAAGCTAATCCTTTTCCCAAATAAAGGGTGAAACTTGAGTAGCTCAAATGAGCTTCACTGAGCATCAAAAGATCTCCGTGTGAGATGCCACATTATCTCCTTGTACTCACAAAGCCAGAAGGCTCTTTGCTGAGCTTTAAAAAGTCATTACTAAACATCTGATAACAGAAATTAAATATAATTCATTTCATAATTATGCATTTCTACAAAAAATTAATATTTGGATTAACTTTTTTATTAAAAATTAAGTATTTATCTCTAACTTGGCCTTGCATACTGAAAAATTATAGAAAATGATAGCAAAAAAGAGGAAATAAATTATTCCTTCCCATTCTATTTTTCTGTTATAATGAACTCATATTTTTGATGCGTTTTTCAAAAAGCTTGACAGAATGACAGCTCTAAAATCGAACAATCTTTTAGCTTCGTATTCTTAGATGCCTCTTTGCCTGTTGCTTTTTTTTTTTTTTTTGAGACTCTCTTGAAATGAAGATGATAGCTCTAGCAAAGAACAAGAAATGGATAGCAGAAATATTGCAGTATCACACACTGAAAGAGTGAATCATACCTGGAAGGAAGCTGCATAAAAATATGCAACTTTCAAGGGTTTAAAAATATGAAAAGCCCTATGCTTCATTCAGTTTTGTTTTGTTTTTTTCATGTATCTTTTCTAATTTGCTATTTACAATAGAGTTCAGTCACAGAGGGACCCGTGTAGGTTCTCTGACCAGATGTCTTCTTTTCACTGGAAACAAAATTTGACAAGTAGTCACAAAATGAAATTGCTAAAGAAAAGGGTTTATGAAATAGAAAACAATAAATTGTCTGAATAATTTGCTGTTCATCCACAAATCTTCTGTGAAATATACAGCAATCTGCTGTGGTTAAAGCCATTTCTTATATCAGACAAATGTTATCAGAACAATGGGCAGAACCTATTAGTGTGACATGAACTGCAAGAAAACGTCTAGACATTGTCTCTATTACAAGGAAATTAGTATAAAAATAAAATAAGAATCATGATTCATGTACACATGAATACATAAGTTACAGTTTCAAACTGGGTTACAAGGAAGAAACCCTGAGCTTACAAGATTTAGTATGTAAAGGGATCAGCAATTATATGAACATGATATGGACAATATATTCTTTTTTTCAATAAAACTGAGGTTAAGTCATCCCCTCAGCACCTTTGAAAGAACCTATCCTGTTTTAAAGGAAGAAGAAGATCTTTAATGAATTAATTATCAGCTAAAAGATAGGAATTGAGAAGAATTTAAACAAAGGGTCATTTTTCATCCTGAAGAGATATACACAGAAACATCCCTGAATAATCTGTGTGCTGGGTTTGTTGTTAATTATTTACCCAAGAAAAAATGAGTATATCAAATATTTTATTTGAATTATTAAAGATAATCACATCTAACCAGATCATAGAGGCATAAGAAAGATCTCATGCTTCTAAATGACTGAGCAATACATTTGAACATTACCAAAAGTAGATTAAATTCAGTGTTGAAAACTGCAGAATTAAGGAGACTGGGGAACAATTGCTACAGATGGGAAGCAATAAGCTCTAAATTGGCTAAAATTTGGCTATTACCACTTAGACAATAACTCTGGATTAATTGTCAATAATTTTGTTTTCTTAATAAATATAGAATACCATTTGATCCTCTTTCCTTATGTTAATATATGCTTAGCAGCCACTTACTAAGTCAGATGTAGGAATCTTTGATCTGGCAGCGAGTTTTTGTCTTTAACTTCTCAAAAAGTTGATATGACAGTAATTTAACTTTAATCCTCTTTTAGCATTCTCATAATAAAGACCATTCTTTTCTTACTATTTTGAAATACAGGCAGTTTCATTTTGAGAGATTTTCACTATATTTATTCTGTGGGAATGGAAAATTCATCTGCTTGTGTATGTGTCTATATGTGATCTAGAATGCATAATGTACCACCACAGCCATTTTATTTAAAATAAATATTTCTTAGAACCATGTTTAAATCAGATACCATACATTTAAGATGATAGGGCACAGGCACCTTGGTGAGCATCTTATACCTGTCAGGTATTGGTAATGTCTCTAATGTCCACGCTTTTCAGATGTAAAATGAAGAGTCAATTTTACATCATTTTATTGAACCAAACCTTCTCAAAGTCCCCATGGAAATTTGCATGCAATGTAATTGGGAACAAAACCTGATAAAAGAAAAACTAGTACACAGAATCTGCACAAGGTTTCAGAAATCTGGGAAACTTTTGCCTCCACAGAAAATGCACAGTAGAGACTTTATGAATACTCTTAAAGAAGAAGACAATTCATTTTTGTCTGATTTACTTCTGGTTAAAAATTGGTAGGCTAGTTCCTGCAGAGGCTGTACTCCAATTCCTCAGTACAGCACAGTACATACTGCAGCCATTACATGGACTTAATAGCAAAGACTGACTTGAGTCATTTGTCATGACCAGCAATTTTATTATGTTTGCAGTTTGCAAAGTAGTATTTTCATAGGGCTATGACAGCAATACTGCTCAATGCTGAGGAATGAGAAGAAAAAACAGGAGGAAAAAAGGGTGAGAGAAAAGAAGAAGAAAAGCTAATTTGAAAAGCTGTTTCCTTTATTCTGAATAAAACTCTCCTTCACATTAATGCTTGTCACAACTTGTGTAGTCAGTGATAAGGTGACCCATATTTGACAGTGCTGTAAACTACAGAGCAACTGGGGCATGGAAAGGAAGAAAAGAAATGACAGCTCAAAACAAAATGTCCCTCATTTCAGTCCTTGAAGCTATTTCTGAGTTGAGGATAGGAAACACAAAAACATTGGATACCCATCAATCATACTAGTTAGCCAATAATTTATTAATATAGTGCCACCACATATAGCTTTAAGCAACCTACTTGTGACTGGAAGAACTTGCCATAAATGGAGTACCCCATCCAGCTGTGATCAAATACTCTTGATCTCAGGCATGATTCTTTAGGTGGACTTTCTTAAATTCTGTTGCTGTCATTCATTACTTCTGTTTCTAATTTTAGAGGAACCAATGAAGCCAAGCAAAATGATATAGTCAGTCAGAACTGAAAATCCAAATGCTACTGTTTAACTCCTACAATAAAATGGGGCCTGCAGACTTCAATCTGAAATACATATCAATCATTTCCCGCTTATTTGTTTTCCTTTAATATACTTTCTGAAGGATAAAGCTTTTGCCAATGTTTATTTCAAAATGAACTTTTCCCTCAGTGATGATATTTTTAATTGACATCAGAAACAGACATACTCAAAACACAAAGGCTTGCAAACATTTCATATGCTTCCCTGCTTGGTATTAATAAAGTAACCTTTTCCAAAGGTTATAACTAACCTTTTGGTGGAATTTTTTTCTCAAATAAATGAAGGTTGACATTGAAGCTAGTTCTTACAACATGAAATATTCACAATTACTTCATTGCTTTTTTCTTTGTGCAGAAGAACCCCTTTCAAAACATTCTTATTCAGCATCTTCTGCTATCTATAAAAATTTTATATCTGAGTTAAAGTTTTATAAGGCTTAAGGTTATGAAATATTAAGACAAGAGTTGAGCTTGTGATAATTTCTGTTTAAAAGACAGCAAATGTATCTACTAGAAAGTAAAAAAATACAGATTTTTTGCATTGCTGCTTTATGGATATGCTTTTCTGATACTCCTTTCTCATGGGCTATTTATTTTTGGTCAATGCATAACAGAAAAAAAGAAAAAGCAAAATAACCATTGGGATCAAATAAAATTAAATTGTTACAATTTTTCTTTCAAAACTTTCAATTATTTTGTCTTGGCTAATCTCAAAATTTGATCAGGAACTACTAGTCACCGGACATCAAAAAGATCTTATTCAATACCAGTAGCACTGTCAATAGCTCAGGAGCTCAGTAAAGTTGAGACTGAATCTGAATAAATTCTGTTTGAATTCAAAAATTTTCATCCAGCATCTCTGAACAGTATCTCTGTATGAAATTCTTATATCCAGCTCTTCAGCACATCTGAAAATAATTCGAATAGATGGTTCAGCAGATGGTTCAGTAATGTTAAAAAGTTGCAGGTTTTCTTCTCTACAGGTGAAAAATATGTGCTTTGGACTGAAAATTGCAACACTTTCAATTGCAAGAGTAATATCACTTCATAAATTTTCATTTTGCATTTGTCTTTCTAATTTGCAAATTTTCCTTATAAAGTAGTTTATATAATTTTCTTTAGCAGCACTGTGCAATTCTTGTTTTGTATCTCTTTAGAACCTTATGAGTTACTAATGTACTACCTTTTTATCCTAATGTCTTCTTATATAGAGTATTAGATGTAATTTGAAGTAACTCCATCTATATATGAAAGAGAGCAGCTAAAAATTTTTCTTTATTTCTACCTTTAAAGGAATATTTATTCTCCTTTCATTCATTCTTTTTATCATTTCAGGTTAAGATGATCAAGCTTGGGCTGCCTTCCCAGAAACTTAAGCTCATTAGAAGAGTAAAATTCAGATTCTGCCTTGCCCCAGTTTATTCTTCATTATTCTAATCATGGACAATCTTTATGGAAATGTAGAATGGGTAGTACAGAAATTTAAGCACTTCTTAAGCACAATCCAATCCATACTACCATAGATATCTGATGTCTGTCAGCTGAGCCATGGCTTAAAGTATGTATTTTTCTCCACTTTCTATAGAATATAGGAAGATACATCAAAATGTGTAATCTAAATTTAAACAGCTAAAATGCATTGAAATACTCTACCTCAATAATGATCTCACTCAAGAACTGTGATCCTGCTTCCCTCTCATCACACAGAGGACTCATCTCGTGCAGAATATGCACATCTTCTTTTTTAAGAAAAGCTATATTCAAATACCAAGTACATTATGTTGACTAGATGACTATGGAACTAGGTGTCTTTCTATTAGATGAGTAAAATTAAATTGAAGAAACTAATGTATCACCTGAAAAACCTGAAAGGCTGAAAGAGATTCACCAAAGCTTAGAGTTTTAGCAAAGAAAATTTGGAAAAGTCATTAAATTTTTTTTGACCTAGTAATCCAATACACGAAAGTAAGAGTAAGAAAAGTTACAGTAGTTGGAGGAGGTTTACTAAAAATCTAGTTCCTTTGATTTGTATGCCATTTCTCCTAATTTTTCTAATTATAAACCCTAAGTAATGTTGCTTTTATCTCGGAAATTAGTTTCCAATACAATGTGGAGAATTAAAATTAAATGCCATTTGAAAAGGTCATAAAGTAGGGACAATGCATAGCATGTGACAAAAAGCTTAGCAGAAGAATAATACTGCTTTTTTTTTGCCCCTATTATGCTTTTAGCAAATATATTATTTCCTATCAATAAGATCGCTATGGCTCATTTCCTTTTGACACTACATCTTACTGAGTAGCTATCAGCAGTAATGGAAAATAAGACTGAAATATTATGCTGAGAGTAAATTATAAACTTTAATATAAGACTAATTTAGCATATTAGACTATTTAGCATATTTTCGTCAAAAGGCATGAAGTAGCGTGAAGTTCATCCATCTAAAACTTATTACTGTTATTGAAACCGTTATCCAGTCTCAATCATATAGCAAGTCTATATAAACATAGGAGACTCTAAAACCCAAAAGATTACTTAAGCCAGAGAACTGTTCACAGGGAAGAACTTATGTGCTCAGAAAAAAGTATGCAATTTAAAAACTTTCATGTGGTTGCCAAACTCCCCAAAATATGATCTGTGACCATATGTGATCCGCGAGAATTAATAATAAAATATATTTTCCTTATTCATCCATTAAATTTGAAATCTTCTCTTGAACCATTTGATGAGATTTTGAGATAAATAATTTTCCATAATTCTAGCAATACAATCAGAACATTGATGATTTCATGAACCAGAATGCAAAAACCACAAAACAAAAATCCTTATCAGCTCAATCCAACATATAATTTGAATAATTTAGCACCAGTTCTTGTCATACTCTTTAGGCTTTTTAACTATCTAATTATGATCTGTGATTTTTTTTTTCCTAATGAGACTGGGATTTTTTTTTCATATGCCATATAGGAAGTTTCAGTAACTCTGAAAATCTTAATTATTTATTTTAATCAATAAATTATATCAGTGGAACAACACCTTCCCACCATTTTTTATAAAACAGTATTTTATCACAAAAATATTTTCATGGAAAAGTCATGTTAATCCCTGCTTTGTGTAAAGAAAAGAAGCATCAGATTTTTTTTGACTGACCCTTCCATTCACAGTGAATTGAATTAGAACAGAATGATCAAATTTTACACACAAGGATTATTTATTCCTACTTTTAATACACTTTGGCTTCCATTAATTTTCAAACAAGCCAAAAGAAATTTGCTACATGGACCATTCTAGTATAGTCATTTAGTGCAATCAGACATTCTTATATGAATAAGCATGAGACAAAGGAAATTAGGGATTAGAAGACAAAGGTTATGGCAAAAATATGCACAACCTTGCAAGATTTTCTGAAATACCACATAGCAAAGACAAGGCATGCAATACATTTACATGAATAGTCATTAGGAATACCTGGTTTTGATAGATAATTTATTTTTAAATTATGTCAGCTTTAGATTGAGTTTTGATATCCTTAAAATTGTCTACTGTACATGACATAAAGTTTGTGTTTATTTGGTGCACATTTTTAGACATTTTTAGACAAAGCTCTGTTCCTGAAGAGAAAAACTGTTACAAAAGTGGAAAGAGAGTAATTACATCTGCTCCTTACTCTGATATGATGCTAGATTTTGTTTTCCAACAGAATGATTGCCTTTTATGGTAATGGAAAGGAATCTTAGATAAATTAAACTTCACCTGCACACAAAAGGGAATTGCATTTCTCTGTGTTCCATCACACTCTCCTCCAATGTAGTGGGTTTTTTCAAAAGATAAAAAAGCCAGTATTACTATCTGTGTATTCTCCAGGAAATTTTGGACTAAATAATGAAAAATATATATTTAAAAAATCAATAAAAATCAGTGAGGAAAGTGAGATCCATCTACTTGTTATTTCAATATGCTCAAACATGCAGAGAGAAAAGTTTCATTACAGTGCTGTGGCCCTGACAGCAAAGTTTGCAATAGATAGTCAAAACATGACATTTGCAAAGAGAGGTAGGAACACTTCCAGAAATTAGCATTTTTCTGATTTGTCTTACTATATTTAAATATCAAATATCTATATTCATTATATCACAGAAGCATACAACTGTATATATGCTGAAATATGTAGACTTCTCACCATCTAAAATGACTTTTAAAAAGATGTTGACATTTTTCTGAGCAATTTAGGCCATAATCATACTTTATTGAAAACTTTTAGCAGACAATGCATACACTAGAGAGTGAATCTATCATCTGCTTGTAGCAGAATGCACAGACCATCTGTTGGATTGGGTTGGTTTTTTCGACTTCTGTTTTCATATGCTAACATAAAAAGTCATGCTAAGTAAAGATCCTGAAGTATACTGAGCTTTTCCTACAGTACAATAATCATGGGTGGCTCTGTTTAGACTACACAAAAAGCCAAGAGGGAAAAACAAAAACAAGCCCCTGAAGAGAGATGTTATTTGACTTCACCTTGCAAAATAACATATGCCTAGACACATCTCTGTGGTAAAAGAACACTTAGATTGTGGGGGGGGGAAGAAAAAAAGGGTACTTTACAAATTTCATTTAAGATTAATTGATCTCACAATATTTTTTAGGTTTTTGTATCTTTTTTTTTTTAACTGTTCTCTTTTCAAAATGTTTTTGCATCATCCCTAAAGGAATTAATTTCAACAGCAGACCAAAGATTTAAGAAACATCTGTATTAAGAATCATTTCTTAATTGCCAAAATTTGGAAAGAAACCTTCCAATGAATTTCTCCTTCTGAAGTAAGCCTCTTATATTAGGATTCATAAGATAACTCACATTCCTTCCTTTCCTAGCTACTCACTGCCTCTTTTTTGCTACATTTCCAGTCACCACTACAAAGGAAATGGGACACTTCAGACAGAAATCTCCCTTATTAGACAACCATGTTTCATTCTATGCATTACACTCTTAATATTGTGTACTCTTTTATTATGAGAGGATTAAGAGTCTTACACATAAAAAGGTCTTATTTCAACTCTCAGTTTTAGTAATGTTTGAAGCCTGTCACGAAAACAGTATCACCTGAAGAAAAATCAACTTTTCAACTTTCAGCTTTCATGGTGGTGAGAGAAATGGCACTAGCCATTACTTAGAGAACCATACAAAATGGTTTTAAGTTTTTATTTAGTATCTAATTCATTATCTGGAAGCAAGAAACTTCATTATATTTTCCACAATATTTTTAAGATAACGTAATGAAAAATCTGACATAGAGTGGGATAGTTAGGGGGGATAACGACAAAGCTTGTGCGCAGAAAGGAACACATTAAATTTCACACAGTTAAAGAGTTACAGTTTGATGAACTAAATACAAAAGTTTTCATTATGTACTTAGGCTTCTTTTTTATGAGTACTGTGGATAAATTTATTTTACTGTAACATTTAATTGATGGAGATTTAGGATCTTGCCTTTAAGGACTCAGACTCAAAATCGCTAGTTTCAGTTCATAAATTTCCCCATGCAATTAATTTATTTTTGCTTCAGTGTTCTGTCTTAGAAAACAAACAGAAAAAAAAAAAAAAAAACACAGTAAAGAAATACACAAAACAAATCACCCACAAATAATAGTACTGGCATTCACTTTCAATAAGTGGAATTTCTTTAAACATTAAGCTTTTTAAGATATCAGTCTGTGCATTATGTTAAATACTAGGGGGGACTGATTTTGGTTATGCATAGTCATGAGATTTGGCACACCACAGTACTCCAGCACAAGAGCAAATCAGATGAACTCATAAAACTTAAAGAGAGGATGTACTTAAATTCTAAAAGATATATTCAATGACTGTTGTAAAAAGTGAATGATAAAATACTTTGAGTCCTCATACAAAAGTTTAGATTTTTTTTTAATCTGTGTCAGTATCTGCAGGCAACATTTTCATAGAAAGATACTTAGTGACAGTTTGTGAGATATTATTGAATGTTCTTCTTTCTTCAAGGCAAAAAGATTGTCATGTCTAAACATGTCACAGTTGACAGAAGTTTTTCTAGTTTTCTATAATCTTATAATCCAAGATATTAAAGAGTCCACACCACTAGCAGTAAAACTGTTTTGTATTTAAGAAATACAGCAATATTTCTTTCCTGTGATAATCTTTTCTCGGTACAACATGTTTTCTAAAATGATAGTAACTTTTTTTACCTGGAATTTCTTCAAAAAATCCAAGCATTCCTTGATTGTTCTGGACAATACAGTAGAGCTGAGGCTGTATCCAAACAGATCAGAAAATAGAAATTCATTTTTTCACAGGCTATGTGTCTGTTCATGTGCTCCTATGATTAAATTTTAGCAGTTGTATGGAATACTCGATTCATATTTTACTTGCTTTGTACTAAGTGCAACACTTCTGCAGAATGCTATCTAGACATTTGATCCTACTTCACATCTCTGCTGATTATGGTTGTGACAGGATAGCAAGTTGCACTATTCCATATTCATTTTCTCAGAGGTCTTTTACTTTTTTCAAGATTATTGCGTGTATTTTAATTCTCTCCTATAACATATGGGTGAATAATTTAAAAATATTTTCATTTTTATTTTTAAAAAGCATATGCTTTACTTCATTATTTAGTCCTTATTGAATTAAATGAAAGTACTGGGTGCAAAAGAAACATCGAATTCCTACTGATACAACTACTGTTCCTAATTTTGCATGTCAAGGCTTTCCTCTTCAATCCCTTTTATAGCAGTTTTCATAAATTCCATTTAAATCTCCAATGAACAGTGTAGAGAAGCATTCACTTTCATCTAAATTTCTATCCCCTCAAAGATTATTACTTTTCAAACAAAAGTCATTAATCTTCTAAATTAAAATACCAGAGTCAAGATACGCAAAAACTTAACTCAGGAGGGTGAATTATCATCAAATATGTTGGTGAAGGCATTGTTGATTAACAAACAATTATTAATTGAATTTTGCTATTAAAAAACAACTTCTTAGATGTGACTGTAGTTTGAAGTCCTTATATTTATCAATAGAAGACTAAAAATAGTTTAAAAAACTGTTCCCACTAACTAATAATATGGAATTGTTTATTTTATATTGTTTACTTTCTCTCTTCCCTTCCTTGTCCTTTTTCCTTCCCTATTTTTGATGTCTCGTTTACTTTGGAGTTACTCTTACTATTGCTGCTTTGAAGGGGTATTTTTGTTCTGAACTTCAGATAATTGATATAAAATGTGATTATCTTTGTGGTTAAGTTAATAGCAAAAATTATGATGAAACAACTGACAGAAGAGAATTCAATAAATAAATAGAGCATAAATAAGAGCCACCAGACATTACACACAGAAGGTTTGCATTTAGCATGATGATTATCATTACAAAACTCTATAACAGAAATAACTTTATGAATTTAATCTTTTGGACATGCATAAACTATTATCATTTGACTTCATGAACAAAATTATAGCAATGCACGTGGAAATTAGTAGTGGATGGAGGTACACCAATATTACATATTCCAATTTATAAGTAGAGAAATAACAAGGAATATGAGAAAAAAAGCAGTGAACCAGATTGGCCTGAAGGCTTGGACAGGTGATGCACCTGACAGGCCTATGAAATGAGGCAGTAGGCAATCAGAAGTCCATCCAGAAGTTGAGTACCTGAAGTGCCATATATTCCTGCAAACACATATGCAGTGGTTTTTATAAGGTTTCCTCCATACTTGCTGAAGGTAAAGTAACTTCTACACTCTGAAAGAACCTATTCCCAGCTAGAATATAAAATAATCTCAGAAACCATAGTTTCAAAGAAAAACAAAGAGCACAACAGAATTTGGCATGAAGTATGTATCCTGCACTTTTTTCTCCTTACATAATTCAACACTATTTTTAAGTATGGATCACTTAAAACATCGAAGAATCTCTAGAAATAATTAGGAGGCCAAATAGTATTCAGTCCTAGGACTTTATTCAGCAAAGATGCTGCATGTGATTATACCCATTCAGATTCAAGGATCTTTTGTGATTTTTAAAATTTAATTTGGTTTTGTTTTCCTCCATGAGTTTGCACAAAGCAAACCTATGTAGCAGCAAAAAGACACCAAGGTCAAAACAGTGCTGTTTTTTCCGTATGGTAAGAGTGGGAGGAAGGATGAAAACAGATGACAGGAAAATACAAATGTTACAAAAGGTTGAATATTTTAATGTTGATGAAATATAGTCAAACAGAAAATTTGACTGATACAGTTAAAAAAGGAATGAACTGCAGATGATGTGTTCCATGAACTTAACCCAGCTACTTATTAAAGAATAAGAAAATCATTGCTTATTAAATCCATAAAATCAATCCTATGTGATAAAGATTGTTGATTAAGATTAAAAAAATAATTTTTAAATTTTGAAAACGACATTTCCATCTCAAATTTTGAGATAACGGCAAACACTAAAATATAAAAGCTCTTATTTTCAATTTTACATAATCTTACATGTTTTATTTCTAACATTCCATTTTAATATAATAAGTTGAAGTCCAAACTTTGGAACACACACAACATTTAACCAAGTCTTAATTCTCTCCATGCTTTTCTGTTGGCTCATTTCTGAGAATTAAACACCCATAAATTATTTTCCATTTTATCTCATTAATTAAAGTCAATATTTTCCATGAGTCAAGAACAGATGAAATTCCACATAAAGTAGTCAAAATGGAAATCAAGAGATAAGATGTGCCTGAGCAAGTGAAAGAATGGACTGAGGGTGCTAATTGATAGGAAAGGTCTGTGTGACAGCCAAAATGTGGCAGGGAGAGATGGAGTAAAGGATTGAAGAGTAAAGAAATAGGAGATATGATTACAAATGTGCTTTGGAAAACCAGGCTACTCGTGACAATCCCCTCTGATGCTTTGAATATATATCATTAGGACTACAGAACTGTAACACTGACCTAAACTGACAGTAATCCTCAGCACAGCCAGTACAAATATTCAAGACTTCAGCTGGAAATAGAAGATATGGAAAGAACAATGTGACAAACTTGAAGCATGTATTGAAACTTCCAGCTAAATTTTAACATGAATTTTGGAGAAACTTACTTTCTTTTATTTTGAAGAAAAAAGTTTTCACGTAAAAGACTATTTTAAAAGTATAAATGATGATAATGTTTCAACCCAATATTACAGTTAAAAGTAACATTTTCAAAAATTTAGAAATAAAATATTTAAATTACTAATAGAAAAACATCTAAACCAAGTTATAACCTTAACTTACACTCTTACTAAAATGTCATAATAGTTTAGTATTTTGGATCTATGTTCATCTCAAATTATTGGTAAGTTATGACTTTTTGAAATAAAAATCAGAAAATTTACATACTGATGAAATTAAACTTTTGGTAAAGTTGAAGTTTGGGGATTTGGGTTGCATCAGTTCTCAACTTTTTACAAGATAAATTTCCTTTTTGAAACTTTTAATAACATCTAGTTCTTTCCTTAGTGTCAATAGTTTACTTTAGATCATCGGTTCTGTATTCTAAAAAATTGTTCTAACAACACCAGGAAACTTGTATGCTAGAAAATTCTGCCAAAACATCACAGCATAACATTTAAGGAGTAATTTTCACCTAAAAAATACAAGCTTGAGATACAGAAAGAAAGAGCAAATTCTTAAAATGCTTCCAACAGGGTACAAAAAAAATGTGTCACAAGGATAAGAAGAAGCTGCTGGAAAGCAATGATTATGTGTTAAGAGTATGTTTATCTGTATGTATCAGCAGCATTCTTATGAATTTAACAGATTCCAACAATATGCTCTATTTTTTTCCATGTACAATATTTAAATGAACCTCAGTGTTCACAAAAATGTTATATAGGAATCAACTCTAATTTATTTCTTAAGAACAATATAAATAATACACATATATGCACTTTTATATATGTAAATCTTATCATGTTTATATTAAGAGAGAAATACAGATGATACATATTTATTCGAGCATATATAGACTTATATAGGTCCCTACTGTTATTATTCCAGAAATTATTTTGTCGAGGGAAAACATTACATTCAACCCAACAGTATTTCTGCAGACTTATTTACAATGATTCACCATCAATTGGATTTTAAAGATGGCTATTGTCTGTTCTTTCTTTGACTATGAAAAGGTTGAAAAGCATTTCCCTTTTGCAATGTTCTTTGATGTTACCCTTAAGAGGTCCATAGTTTTAGAGATATTTCACTCATTCAGTCACTCCCTGCGCAACTGATATTTTCACTGCCAAATCCTTCTTAAATGCTGCATTTTTTAAAAATATTCCTGCAAAACAGTGCAACTTAGTCCAGAGGAAAAAACAATGGTTGGTTTTGTCAATGTTGAAAGTACTTGGGTAACAACAACCAAAAAACTGGTCAAGTCCTTTGCTTCCTGGTATGTTTAATGGGCTCATGTTCTCTAGCAGCATCCATACTTTTTTTGAGATGAGTGATATGCTTCTTACTAACACTGTGAGAATATAATAATTCAATAATTCTATCCATTTATTCTATCTTTTTAGAACAGCTGGAATTTGCAATGCAGACTTCAAATGGTGTTCTTTTTACCAAATTTAATTGAACATTAAACATTTAAATCAAATATTTGAACCTGAATTGGCCACTTTAGACTATTGTTACACTCAATGAAGAGAAATAGGGACATCTGAAAGATAATTCACCTTCTTCAAACATGTGCATCTAAGATAAAGATGAGATGAGATAAGATAAAGCCCCATCATGGACTGAACGAGTTACTCAAACGAAAGTGTCTTGCTAACCCATTAAACACAGCAAATACCACCATCAGCTTGGCAGCCAGTGATAAAAAACTCAGAGAACAAGGTAAAATGGGGAGCTGAGGCAAAAATATAGGAATGGGAATTCTATTAGGATTTTCTTAAAAAATGGCTAAGGAGATAAGGGAAAATTATACTGAAATTCAAAGATTGCAAAATACTTTAGGAGAAACAGAAGAATGAGAGGTCCAAGAAGCTGTTAATGAACTAGAGGAAATCTGACTTCAGTTTTGGAAGCATCCAGGACAAGGTACAGGCAAGACTGGACAGAAAGTAACCTGGTTAGTAAATCAATGAAGCAGATGGTAAGAGAAGTTGGTAAAACCAAGTAATGATTTCTGGGTAAGGAACCTAGGACTTGAAGAAGGCAGTTGGGAATCCTTTGAGACCATGGAAAGCAGGAAAAAAATAAGCAAGAATAAAGTAGAGGAAAATACATATTCAATTAAAAAAAAAAAAAAAACACAAAAAAAGCAAAACAAATGTAACAAAAGACAGTAAGTTCCAGAGCAGCAGGAAGAAAGATATATGAGTCTGCTTTTCACAAAAATTCCAAATGCAGTGGAAGACTCTAAAGCCTTATAATATCTTCCGCTGTGGAAGTCCTCAATATTCCGGCAGAGAAAGTACACAACCTCCATTGTAATTACCAACAAAAAATTAAGAACTTTCTTCTGATGTCAGTTATTCTATCAGTTCAAGTGGCAATAGGATACACGGTGAATCCTCAGGCTTCAGTTCTGTATTCAAGTGATGGACGAAAGAAGTGCCAGTACATGAAGTGACTTGTGTGCTCTTCTGCTTCTTAAAAACCAAACCAAAAACAAACAGCCAAGCTTTAGAAATGCTGTTCTACAAGTACCAAAGCCAGTTTTTAAAGTTAGGAAATTCTAGACCCAGATTCTCTTTGTAACTTATCTAATTCCATACACGTGTATATATATATATATATATATATATATATATATATATATATTCTTCTACATCCCATGCACGGAGCATAGATCCTCTGAGAATGAATAAGAACTTTGGAGGAGAAAGGTCTGTGGCCTGTGTTGTGTAGCAACCCTGATTCTTTTGTTGTGAAAGTTAAAAGTATAAATATAAAAGCCTACAAGTTATATAACCATTTCTAGAAGTTTCATAATAAAGTTGAAAAACTGGCTCATGACAAAAACAAGTGGATTATCCTCTTCTGATTCCATAACCTAGAAATGCAGAATCGTGTGATCTATATTCCACCCCAATAATTAAATTACCTTCTTAATAAAGCAGTTTACATGAGATAATACAAAAAACATAAGCAGATATTAATTTGATTTCTTTAGGATCTAATTTTAGGATCTGGTTATCACAGGAGAAGGAAGGTATGGTTCAAATAGGGATAACACCTCAGAAAGGCCACATGATCAGTTGTGAGAGCTCACAGGGTAGACTAAGGCACAGGAAGGTATCTTGATTCTCCTCTTCTTGTAAGCTCAGGTACCAAGATGAAAGCTGTAAACAGGAAGCTCCATTTACTTAGAAACCAGGGACCAGAATCTTCTCCTAAGACTAGATAAAGTTACAGCAGTACATGAAATAGTCAAGTAGCATATTTTATGACAGTTTTATCTACATTTTCTAAAATGGACAAAATATTTTCTCATTAAATTAGAAAGCTGCATCGGGAATGTTGCTCGTCCTAATAGGTTTCAAATTCATAACTCTCTACAGCAGCATGCCAACCACAAGATTGTAGGTTGCTAGGAGAAAAGGAAGAAGACTTGGAAGTGGAGACTGATGGGCAAAAGCATCAAAATGCAGGATTTCTGGGCTCAGAGCAGAAAAATACAAAAGAAATGCTTATACAAAAGCTTTGATCATAAAGTTTAACCATGCACATTTTTATGTTCCTGATTCTACACTGATCACAGTAATTTAACTTAAATAAATAGTTTTGACCACAGAGACATGCAAACTAAATTTCTCAGTTAATGTTTGAATTAGAAAATTATTCTCTCACTTATTAACCTTTTGGATTCCCATTAATACTGAATTTTTTACTTCCCATTGACAAAACTTGACAGAAACACAGTAAAATACCTTCCTCATTACTTTTCCAGTGACTCAACATTTGAGCATGAAACTCTGTTGTGTGAGGAAGGCACAGTATTCAGCCCTTTTGCTTCTTTCTTTACAGTACACTATTAGAAAGTATCGAATGGTGGGAGGATTTGCCATCTTCTTTCAGAAGCTGTATTTTTGAGTTCTTGTATGTTTTATGAAAGACTTCTGCATTGTCAGTGCTTGCTTTACGTGGGTTAGGCATATCTGGCATATTCTTCTTGGAAGTGTCTCTTAAACCAAATGTTAATTGAATTCTGTGTTCTCCACTCCTCTCACACACAAACAGAGGAGTCTGGGACTGGTTTGCAGATGGGCTCATCATTTATGGGTGCAGTTGAGAACAGAGAAATGAGTGGGAGAAAAGTGCTATATGTTCTGAAACCAATCAATTCAATTTTTTTTTTTTAACTTTTATCTCTCTTTCTGGCTTGCCCCTCCTCTGTAGAATAAGGCTGTTGTAAAAATAAACCTGTTACTAGTTTGTGAGGAACATATTGAGTGTAGTGGTGAACAGTGCCAAGGGCTCATGAGGAATTATATCTTCATAGGATTTGAATAGTGTGAGGTAAGGAAAACATGCTACCACCCATTCAGGAAGGAGGGGCTAAAATACTAACTCTTTTCCTATTAAGCGAATCCCATTCACGTTGAGGGTTGATTAACAAGTCACCTGAAAAGAGCCATTGTGAGCATGTAAAATCTCCATTATAAACCTTGAGGCTTTGATGGATGCATCACAAATCTTTGCACTGGTCTTTTCAAAGCATTTTGAGGCTGATTTGTAAATTTTAATTAAAAATTCATATTATAGATTTTTTTTTCCTACTGGTTTTGTCTCAGGAAATGAAGAGCAAAAAAAAGAATATTTAAATACCCACTGCATCTATTGACAATTTTGTCATGCCAGGTCTAAACCAATTTGATATGCATGTTTCAAGCAATTGGACCATGTTCTAACACTAATTGTTAACTGTAAAACATTTTTTTTCTTTTTACAGATACAATATAGAAAGTAGAACAATTAGATAAGTACTTTATAACATGCTCTATCTAACCCTTCAGTCTTCTCAATGCCAGTAGGACTATCCACATTTATTCCTTACTTATGTATAGATAAACTGTACAATTTTAATGACAGGATGTTCTTCAGAAACATGCAGAAAAACCCAAATTAGCAAAGTAGAATGTATTTATTATTACACAACCATATTCTCTCATTAAATAAATCCCACAATATCTAACAGAACATTAAAACCAAGAATTCAAGATTGTCCAGCTTTGTGTTTAGCTTAGATGTAGAAACAGTAACTAAAACTCCACTGAAAAACAAATCCAGCTGAGCTGAAAAAGGATACCAGTACAAAATTCACGTACCAAGCTGAGGAGACTAAATGAGAAAAAAAATTAATACAAAGAAACTAACAAACAAAAAACCCAAACAAGAATCCAACCAACACTACTTTGGAGATACAATCATACTAAGTAGGCACTAAAAATAAAAAACAAAAAGCAATTTTCACTTCTATATATATGTCAATAGCAGAAAAAACATTTACAAAAAGACTTATGTCTACAGAATGAGTGAGACATAACTTTCCAGGGCATTAGAAGATTGTTGGATCAAAGAACTTTCAAGCACAGAACTGTCATTTTTGCAGCACTTGACCACCTCTTGACATAACATACAAAGTTCCTAGAGGGAAATGAAAGGTTCTTTAATAAGAAAGAGAAAGTCAAGTCTTAGACCCTAAAACTATCTTAAACATTTTCATACTTTAAAAGGTGGCATTTTCATCAATAATGAAATCACATCTCCTGAAGCAGTTATTTTAAATCTGAACAAATTTGAGCATATTTCTTCAACAGGATTATGAGCTACTGATGACTAGATGTGTTGTTTCAGTAACAATGAATGAAGAACATAAAATGGATTATGAAAATCGAGAGCAGTAATCAGATACATAGTGTCACAGAGTACATACATTCTATCAAGTAAAATCTTATGTACAAATCAAGTGGTGCCACTCAGTAAATTTCGGTTAGTATGCAGATCTCTACAGAATCTCAGATCAGTGACACACCTAAATGAAAAGTCCATAGAATGAAATTACATTTGTAATAGTTTTTAACCTCTCCCATTCCCTCTTAAAAAACCTTGAAGATATAATTTTAGGGTTGGTGTCTTACCTGTCTTTGTAGCGTATCTGATAATTTGAATTGAATCCTAGGATAAGCACCTTCTTGTTGCTCAGAACAACTTCCAGTGTTCATAAAAACTTCAGTATTGCTTTTGCTTTAAAAATATACTGTTACCCACTTAGCAGCTATTTCACATGTTTAAATTACGTAGCTTCTATGAAATCAACTATGCTAACAGACAAAACAATAAGAGATTCAAGGAGAGAATATATGCTTTAGAGTTCTCTGAAAAGGTGTAACATACTCAAAGTTACACACCCATATGTTTATCTACAGCTGTACTAATCCAAACATAAGCACAGTGCTCTCCCTTCATGTCATAAAATATTTAATACTATATATTTAACTTTTAATATGAAAATAAGAACAACAAAACAAATAATTTATCTTATTTCTTTTCATATTTAGAAACTGAACAGCACATTTCTCTCCATAGGGGAAAAAAAAAAAAAAAACCAAGGGAAATGAAAATGAAGTAATCTTAACTGTGGGGAGGCAGGAGCAAGCAGAGTTAAAGTAATGACTCATTTTACGCTTAGGACTATCTGTATCAGAGCTTTTCTGAAAGCTCTCTGTCAGCTGCATTTCCTTCTTCAAAAGATTTTAATTTCTGTTTCAGCTGGGCATGAGGAGGGCAGGGAATGGGAAGGAAAAGCAATTCAACATTAACGCATTTGTGTGAAACGCAAGAATCTGGATGTGTCTTTCTTGCTCTTACATTCTCTCATGTGTCACTCAGTTGATGACTCATAAAATTCTTTCAAGTCTTATTTTTCTCTGAGGTAGGCTGCAACACCGCCGAGTTTCAAGAAAGTGGACGCTTTTACTTGCGAGCTTTCACCTGTCATCCCAGTACCCAGCACAACACCACCTCCCGCTAGCGTTTTAATAAACTTCTGAGAAAGTTGGGGAGAGACGGTCCCCAGCGCGGAGCGCCGGCTTTGAGAGGAGCTTGTTCTCGGGCAGGGGCAGCCCAGGTGCAGGGGCGGAGGTGCGGACAGAGACAGGACAGGGACAGGGACAGGGACAGGGACAGGGACAGGGACAGGGACAGGGACAGGTCAGGGGCAGCCACAGGCCAGGAGCAGGGGCACGGCCAGGGGCAGGCCAAGGGCAGCATCCCTGGTCCGCGGCACCTTGACCGTGAGGCTGGCCGGTCTCCCCCGGGACCCTGGGCAGCCCCCCAGCCGCCCTTCCCTCCGCCTCCAAACCCCCCCAGTTCAAACTGTAGGACTCGTCCCGCTCCCAGCCCCGCACCCTCCCGCACCAAGGCCAGCACACCGGCCCGGCTGCGCCCCCGCCCCGGGGCCGCACAGCCCCGCGATGAGCCCCGCGATGTCCCGCGGACCCGGGCGCGCAGGTGGCGCCGGAGCTGCCCTACCTGTGCCCGCCTCCGTCACCTGTTGCCCGGCTGCCTCCATCGGCGCAGCCCCCCGGAGCCTCCTCCCGCTCCGCCGGCGCCAGGGGCTTCTCGGGCTCGCGGGCCACCTCCATCCCGCCGGGCACCGCCTCCTCCTCCTCCTCCTCCAGGGACTCCACGTAGAAGACGGTGCGGGGCGGCGGCGGTCCCGGGCCGTGCCCCGCGGCCGGCCGGCCGCCGGCGGGCAGCAGCGTCCCGTTGGGCGGGCTGGCCGTGGTGGCCGCCGAGGAGGAGGCGGAGGAGGCGGATTTCTTCCAGAAGACGCCGTTGCCTCTCTCCTGGCTCTTCAGCAGGCGGCTCTGGCTCGGTCCCCAGTGCTCGAAGCTGCTGTCGGGCGGCAGGCAGCCTCCCCCCGCCGGGCCGCCCGCCGGCGAGGGGTGGCTGAACAGTTTCCAGCGGAGGCGCAGGATGTGCTTCACGTCGAAGTCTTTCCTGCCGGAGCCGGACATGGTGCCGCGGCGGGCGGGGGACGGGCGCGGGCTGAGGCGGGACTCACGGCGGCCAGGCAGGGCCCGGCGGCGGCAGCGGCGGCAGCGGCAGCGGAGGCTCCTCCGGGCAGCGCTGGGCTTGTAGGGCGAGGGGTGGCAGCCGCCGGGCGGAGAGAGATGCGCGCACACACCGTGCGGAGAGAGAGGGAGGATGATGGAGCGATGCACAGAGCCAAGAGGAGGTAGAGATACCCAGCAGGAAAGGGAGAAAGACAGAGGGCGAGATGCCCAGAGCTGACGAGGACTGCACGGTGATCAGTGGAAAGGGGAGGAGAGAGAGGCAGAATTGAGAGACATCTCTCAGGGGAGACGGACACTTGAGGGGGAAGAGCGGGTGAGGGAGGCTGCTAGGACGCGCTAATCTGATTAACGGGAGAGCGAGCTAGAGCCCGGAGAGGAGCGGCGGCGGCGGCAGCCACAGCGGGAGGCAGGTGGCACCTCCTCGGTCTCTCAGAGCTCCGTGACCGAGTGCAGGCGGAGAGGAAAAAGTCACCTGGAAGCCTCTCTCCACCTCCCGCCTTCCTATCCCGTTTCTCTGGGGAGTCCCATGCCTGCCGTTATCTGGGATGGCAAAGCCTGAGAGCTGGCACAGGAAGAAATCGGGGCTTCTTTATATGCACTGTACGTAGGAGGGGAAAAAAAAAAAAATCCCGCCCGTGAGGCTGTCAAGGTCCTCAGTATACAATTTTCTGTCTATCTCGGCGCCTCTCACCAAGCCGCCCCCTCCCTTGCATGTGACGCAGATGTGCTCTGGGGCCGTCAGTGAGAGGAGACAGAGGGAAAAGGAGATGCTGCAAGCTTCGTCGTGCAAGTAAGTCGGCAGGTCACCAACTGCCCCTCACAGCCTCCTCCTCCTCTCCCTCCACCTTGGTATTTTGGTTCTGAGACAGCTGTATATTACTGGGAGCAAAATAAAGTACAACAGCAAATGTATCAGCAGCAGTAAACACAAAAATGTGAGTGATAGGAGTACTGACTTAATAGACTGCATGGAGACTGGGTGAGGTTGCAGGTTAACAATGTATTCTGCAGGCTCCATTCATTAGCCTGTTGGCTCATTGTTGCTGTACCAGTGGAAAACATTGGCTGCAGGTACAGTGTGTCAAACAGAAATAGCACGACGCATCTGCTTCTTACCTTTCATACCTGCTCTTAATGCAGTCTGACAGCGCTAAACCCAAGGGAGATTCCTTTCACAACATAAGAGATCTGCTTAGGAACATCTGCCCACTTGGGAGGGGTGTCACAGAGTACACTGCATCGGGGACATAATTACAGAATTAAAAGCTTTATGGTGCAATGTAGGAGAGGGATATGGCAGCAAAATTGCATATTGTCACCTGGCTCATAAACTCCACACATGAGAAGGTGGTGGCAATAAGATGATACACAGAACACCTGCAATTCACCTGTACCTTACTAAGTAATCTTCTAGAAGAAGATTTATCCCTAGGAAAATGATGAAACATTGTATTTTCAACCAGGAACCTTTCCATTGGCAAGCTTTACCCATGCACTCATGAGCTCTCTAAAGTTTGTTGTTCTAACTCTCTGAAATCAAGAAATAAGGTTGAAGGAGTTATTTCCCTCAAGCTGGAATGTTTTAACTCCTAATTCATAAAGTATTATAGCTTGAAAATTCCTCCAGGGAAGCAAAAAAATCAAACACAAATTAAAAATTTTATTACTGTTATATTTACTTGATGACTGAAGTATATTACTGTTTTGTTTAGTTTGTCAGTGGAGTAGTGCTTCTGGATAAAAACCAATATTAGGGTTTGTGTTCAACACTGATAAAGTGTTGGATTTAACAGTACCAGAATTCAGGGCACAAAGTCCTACTTTCAAGGGAAGAAAAATTGCCACTGTGCATTTTAAATATTGATCTATGCCACAACAGCTGGACTGAAAACTCCCTGGTGCCTCAACTTTTTTCTCAGTTTTCAGTGATAAAAAAAAAAAGACAAAAACTATTCTAAATCAAACAGAAGACACAGTTCATTTTTATCCAGGAAGTGATCTGAGTATGTGCTGCTTAGGAGAGCAGTGGGAAGAAATGCCTAGAAATCTTCATCTAGAATAGGACAGATGAAACTTCAATAATTTGAGAGTCTAGAAATGCATGTCTTATAATGAAATATATGAAATCATCTATAGGGTATACTGACTATACTTGGTGTCTAGTTATATGCTCTAAAATATGGGGGTGTTTTTATAAAATACTTAATCAAGTAATAAATAGATAGATAGAATGCTATCTCCTCTGTGTTTAATACCTCTTAACTGATTAGGCCTATTCGGATATTCTGATTTGAGGAGAATTGCATCATTTCTTGCCATGTTATAAATCTTATTAATTTTTAAATCTGCATTAATATTTAAATTGATAATTTGATGTGAACCACTGATAAGTTAGATATTCTATCTTTACTTCACCTAAATAGATAAATATAAAAGACAGTACATTCCAAAAAACTATATTATCTAAATATGCTTCAGAGGTCACTCAATGAATATATATTATAGTCCAAACCAAGAAAGTGATTTAAGTTTTTTATCACCTGTCCATGTAGTACAAGCTATCAAGCAATTACAAGGAAAAAGGTAGAAAATTCTTTAGATTATTTGTTATTCATGTTTTTATTTCAGTTATGTCAGTAACTGAAATTAAGTCTTGAATTTTTTTAATAAATAAAAAATGGGCTCTTCAATATATCATGTACAGGCATTGACATACTTAACATTACTTGAACCTTTCATATTTTGGTACATAAATAATTTTTTGCAGTAAGAGATACATTGATTTGGCATTTATGCCAGCTTTTTTTCCTACGCGAAGATGTATGAACACTTAAGTATCATAAAATGAAATCTGGAAAACTGTCTTGATTATCTTAGTTCATATCATGATCACAATTATTTTATCAATTTACAGAAAACAAGAGCTACCCCCCAAAAAAAGCTATATTGAAGATGCAGTCATTGTCAGTATTTATAGTTAATTATTAAATTTCCGAGCATGAAGTAGAAGAATTAAACAGGCTGGTTTAGTTAGGTTTTCACAGAATCTTATCTTCATATTTCCCAGTGAATGCTTTTGACATATGCCGGGGAGGCAAAGAACATATTCTGGATTACCACATGAGAGAAAAACAAAATACATTTGAGTTTCAGTTGAAACATCTGGTACATAAAAAATATCAACTTAACTTTCTAATTTGTCTAGGCCTGCTTCTCCATCAAGAAGAAGAAAAAATAGTTCTCCTACTGGAGTTCTCGGGACCTTACTCATAGGAATTACATTAAAATAATTAGCTTACTAGTCAAATATGTCTTAGTCTACTGATATAAGATTGACATAGATATATGAACAGAACTATGAAATTATACTTGTTTTTTAGGTTGTCAAAGGGAAACATTTTTATGTCTTGCAGCCTTCCGTCCATATCTTACATGTTCCATGAAATATAGCCAAAAAAATAATGATCACAGGTAAACTTTCCTGTCTGTTGGTTGCACACTGTGTATCTCATTGTATTTTTGTTTATTAAACAGCATTTCTCAACTTCCACCCTTGATGTAGTTTCCCTGGATTATTCATTGCCACTTGAATCTTGAATAACTTTACAGACTTTGCTTGAAAGTATTCAAGGCTCTTTTTTCTTTATCTATTAGTCAGGCAAACAGATGAAAGTGGTTAATCTTTATGTTCCTGTTATGAGTCAGATTCCTGACACTTTCTCTTTGTGTTTTTGCCTTTCTAATGCTCTTCAAATGAAATAAATTCACATAGTCATGTCCCTAAGGAAGTCTCATGCTCATGTTTTATAGGAAAAATGGCCTAGGGATATATATCCTTTTAATAAATCTTTCAAGTAGTAAAAAGCACTTCCAAAGAAAAAAAGCTTGAAGCAGGTATCCAAATGAGTAAGGTTTTATTAACCCTCTTTTTCCTTCTTTCCATTGCAAAGGTTTCGAGTACTGTTTATTTTTAGGCGCATGATTTATGTCGAGCTATTTGCATGTTGTATCCCAGGGAGAACTGGTGGATTAGAACTGAAGTTGGGTTTCAGTTGGTTATTGATTGATAAGACAAGCAACAGAGGAGCCATCATGCAAAGAAACCCCTTAGGGTTAAGAGTAGTCTTAGTTTATGTGAGTCTCTGCATTACAGAAAGTCAAAACATGCAGCAAGTGAGTCTGAGAGTGATGAGCTTATATGTGTACTGGGGAATGGCAGTTACTAATAGGAGAAGGGATATACCTCTCAGCAAACTATAAGGATAAGTCATAATTTTGTTACTGAATTTTTTCCTGTCACATAATTTAATCCAGAAGACGCTAAATTTTAATGAGAATAAGCACAAAACCAAAAAAGCAAACAAACAAAAAAACCCCCAAAAAACAAAAACAAGAAAAAACAAGCAAAAATAAAAAAGAGAGCACTGTGCTTTGGGTAAGGATGATACTAGAATGAATAGTTTCACAACAATTCTCACTTTAATGTGGGAGTTCTCACACAAATGAATGAACATGCACTTCGGCTATAAAGATGCTTATTTGGTGGGTGGTTAATTACACATTCAGAAGCTAGAGAGTGTTAAAAAGATGCTGTGAAACAGAATTACAGAATACTCAAGCTAAAGAAAGTGGAGAAAGAAATTGATGGGATGGGAGATCCATTGAGAGATCTGTTACCCTGTTCTTCTAAGATCTTCTAAGCCTTCTGATGTTTACTTTCTTGTGATGAACTTGCTCATGTGCTTTCCTCTAAATAATTATAATTTTGCATTCTTTTCTGAAGGAGGAGAAATTTGATGGACTATTGGTTTGTCCAGTGTCATTGGAGAGGTGGCACTGTCCCCCTCCAATCCACTGTCACTTTTGAAAATCTATAAATGTTGAAGTGAGAAATTAAACATCCTTCTTTTTACCTTGGAGATTCCAGTGTCCATGTTGTTTTATTTCATGTCCTATAGCAACAGAGATCAAAACTCAGTGCAGAATATGTCAGTGTGCTAAGTGATTCAAGCAAATAAGTAATGCTTTAGAATTATTATTTAGACTTTTGGTGTGTATAAAGCCTTTGAACAATTTTTATGATATGTAGATATATTCTGAATCTATTTTGGTAAGTAAACTGAGAAACCCTGGGAATAGATGGTAGTTGGGAGAAATTAAACTCTTATGTTGTTTATAATGCATACACATAATGCAGTGCTATTCCTCTGAGTCAAGTTGCTGAGTTGATTTTCCTCCCATAATAGTATGCAAAGTCATATTTAAAATACTATAGATATGCCTACACTTATTTACTATCATTGTTTTCTAATGGCAATAAAGGAATAACAAAACCAGACAAAAAGCAAACCAGAGGTGATTCATTTGTCAGTACTTATGTAAGTTTTTTTGTAGTGAGTTTTCAACTGAGATTGAAATTTTGAGAATGATTTTGCCTTCAATAAGTTGAACAGTCAAATGGTGTGATTTCTCAAAATTAAAAGTGAGCTAGCGCAGCACGGGCTAGGTTTTTGAAAGTGTGGTGACATGACCAATGGCACTTATTTCAGGGTTTTAAAATATTTCTCCACAGTTGTTTATGAGTGTCTCCCTAGTAATGCCAGATTAAAAAATGATATATGAATTACCCCTAGTGGTGACTTGAACAAATACATTTTATTTGGCATTGCAGGAGCCTAGAAGAGCAGTTGCTTATCTTATATAAGCTTGAGGGACAGCAATTTCTTAATCCATTTCACCAGGATCACAAGCAGTTGTATAAACACACCCTAAAGCAGTTTTTAAATGGTCAGAGAATTACATTTAAGAAGTGCAAATGCTACAGGATTTGTTGTGGGTAGATTTACAAGTAAACTAAGGCTAGAGAAAATGAAATTATGACTGTAATTATTTTCAAAAAGTAGAGAAGTTAAAGAATGTTAAAGTTCTTAAAATCCTAAATCATTTTCCACAGTTCCTCTGGTTGTAGCAGTTGTCAGTTCTCTTGTGAAATATTTTTTACCCACAGTTCCCAAGATGCCTATTAATCACCCTTATTTGAAGAAAATGTCATGTCTTCTGCACTAAGTTATGGTCAAGAGAAACAGCTGAACTCCACCTACTACAGGTTTGGCAGAGCACACACCTGTCTGCTCCTATGCCACACTCCACCCAATATCCTTAGACCTTTTGAGGCCAGTCATCCATACCTCTTGCTGATCCACAGAGACAATATTACTATATATTTTAAGTGCTAGAATATATTGTAGAAATCACTATGTTGTTTTGTTTTAATCTAAAACTAACACTTCTAGTGGTGTTTTTATGAATGACATCCATCTCTGGTGATGCAAAGAAAATAGGGTGTTTTTTCTTTGCTAGATTCAATAATAGTTGCTGTCATTTTTCTATGATTCAGAATCTTCTTAGAACCAATTTGCTTTCATGTTCTGTTCAAAAAATATGCAGCTTCCTGCTGATCTTTTATTCAATGTTTATTTGTAATCTGAATTGAAAATTTTCAAATATATGTTGGCAAATCACAGTAATAGAGACACCAATGGTTTGCAACATAGTCTCTATAAAAAGGGAACTGCTAAAATTTTGTAACTACACATGTAGTAGTAAATTATATTGGACTTAATTAAATTAAACAGAGCCAATGAAACCGGCATAAGGTGGTCAATACTGATAAGGCATCACAGTTTTAAATTGTTTTCGGTTGTACAAACCAGCATCTTTCAATCTCATTCAGAAGTTAGCAAAATTCAGGAACATACTCAGTAGGCACTTTGAATAGAGCTAGAATTTTGGAGGAAAGGAGCATTTAGCCATATGGAGGTAAATGGTGCCATGCCATTTGGCCTGGGTCCAGTGGCTGAACAGAGCAGAGAACAGACACAGGGACATTTTGTTTACTGTTCTGGACATGACCTTACAATGGTTATATTTCAGCTTACAGGTTCTTTTATAGTTAAAAAAATTATGATTTTGGTGTAATTTTACCATTGAAAACCTTTTATGAGATATTTTGTAAGGATCTTTTATGAACAGGTTGTTTTAAAAGAAGCTTTCGACATTTTTTTAGTAAGTCTGACTTATGATTTTATTTGTTATGTTATAGGAAAATATAACATACACACACTAACAGAAGAAGCATTTCTCTATTTCCCCCATTCTCATGGTATGTAAGATCCCGAACAGAGGTATATTGTTTCACTTGACTTATTATTTTGCATCAAACTTTTAGTTCCTTATCCTTCCTGTATTTTCTTATCTCAGTAGACAGATTCCCAGACTCTGAAAAATTGTATATTTCCAGATTAGTAAGCTACTGGCTTTTTCACCACGATATTAAACTTTCTAGTTGCAGTAGAGATATTTGTTGCTTGTATCAAGTGCCTTGTTGCCACATGAATAAGAGTAGTTTAAAGTTTTATATTGCCTTAGATATTTTTTTCTGTTGTTTTCAAGGAATATTGGATGTCTGGACAACTTCTGACTTCATGCTCTTTCTGGGAATCCTAACAAGAAAATACACATGTAGTTATGCTCTTGAGGATCTCTGACTGCAATTTTAATTTTAAAGTAACTTTAATGACAATGAAATCTTTATTTACAATGCATTTCATTCTTTCATATCTCCTATCACAATCAGATAATGCATTAAAAAGAAGCGAGCAAGAAGTTACACTTTTTTTTCAGAAATATATTATTTCTTTAAAAGAATTCTTCAGCACTGAATATAAGGCAATAAAATAAACTCTTGTCACTTCTGTCCTTCCTTTTGAAAAGGAAAGATGGGGCTTTGTTTATGATTATGTGTAGAAAGGGTCTTTTGATTGTTTACATTCAGTGCCTGACCAAATTAAAAAATATTTGAGAATGGTTTTTTTTAATCTGCCTATTCACACTTTCTTTTGAACTGTGTGTCCCAAAGTGTATACTGTTGGGCCTTTTTCCCTTGGAAAAAAATTGTTATTTGATTCAGATTAGAGTATTGCAATTGTTTGAACAACTTGATAGTTTTCCATCCAAATGTCATGACACTTACAGTAATAACTGTTAACATAACAATTTAATATCAAAAATTGCTTGAAAATTCCTGGCTCTAGGTTCATAGTACAAAAGCAGAAAGATTTGATTCTATGGTTAAGGACATTCTAAATTTTTTTTACATTAGTTTATATATAAAGTTTCACAAAATTGTAATTACTTCTGTTTGCAGAATTGTTTTCCTATTGTGTTTTCTCTGATTTTACCTAACAAAATATGCCATATTTTTAATCCCTTGCTCACAGATTTTTTTAGAGGTAGAATGTTGTGAGAACTTAAAGAATGCAGTTGCATTTCTCAAAACACTGTTTTGAAGAAAGTTCCTGTAAGATAAGCCACCACATCAGGAACTTGAGATAAGCACAAGTGGCAAAACAGGAAGGCCTTAATTCCACGTCTAACAAAGGTGAAGACTTGCAAGTAGCACAGCAGAGTGTGCAGACTATGGGAACTTGAGATAAGACTCATCCAGACAAAAAAAAAAAATTATATGGTCACAAACTGTGGGGAAGGATACACATGCCAACCCAGGTTGTGGGAGTGGCATTTCTGCCTTGTGGACACCTGGGACATGGACTGTACAGAAGTATTTTTGTACAGAGAATGACTCTGGGACTCCCCCACAGAAGACCAGGGTGAAGAAGGACTAGCAGGATGCCACAAAAAAATATGTGGTGGTGATATCTTTCTGCTTAATCTCTCTCTTACTTTCCTTTTATCCCCTTCTCCTCTCAAATTTCCCCTCAAAGTTGAGTGATTTGTAACCAACAGATATTTTTCTGATTTTTAAAAAAATGCTTTTAATGCAAAGTCAATCTTTTTTCCCATTTTATTCCAGTAGGTTTTAGCAGTTCCATAAGATTACATATAAATTAAATTTAAATGTAAAACCAAGGCAAAACTTTGTTTGTAGCTGCACATGTGTAAATAAGGACTGAAATATTTTTTCATTATTTTGTTCTAATCTGAGTTTGGCAGTTTGATTGCTACAACATATAACAAATAAGAAGGCATAATTAACCAAGAAGGTCACTAATTAGGATACTGCGATGATCAGAACATATGTTACCTGTCCAGTAGAATTTATATGGGCACTACAAAGCACTGCTACCTAGAAAACCTACAATGAGAAAGCTTATTATTTCTGATAATCTAAAGAAGGGGACTGAAGAAAATACCAAGTAATAGAATAATTATCGTAAACTTTTGGGCAATTTTCTTATTTGCCCCAAATATTCATATGTGCAGTTTGACTGTCAGGATGTAGTTTTTAACTGAGGACAATGGCTATCTTTCCTATTCTTTTAAGCTAAAAATGGATTATTGTCAGCAAACATTCCATTTGCAGTTGTTTTGGAAGATAAACAACTTCAGTTTCTCAACTCTCTTTGAATTTTAGTATGGTCTCCAAAGCCTAGACCAGTCTGAAGTCTGAAAATTAAATAATGTACTCTATTTTCTGTAATAAAATTATAAATGTAATAAACAGTATTTAAGGAAAGACAAATACATATGCAAACATGCACAACATTTTTTCGTGTACTACTGCGTTCAATGAATAACATCCAAGTACATTTTCCCTACCATTTATATTCTTACCTTGCGGCAGATTTTCTTTACTGTAATTTTCTAGGCCATTTAAGAAAATAGTACAAGGCACTGTCTGAAATACCCTAGTATTTCAAACATACTAATGAGATGAGGTATCTGGTTGAGTGAAATTTGTTAGGCCATAATGTACTGGTCGACAGTAAACACCTTTTGATATTCCATATTTTTATACTAACATATTCTTCCTCAATGGGACCCAGTTTGCTAGGGAAATTTTCCTTTCCTTTTTTTAAAAAATATTGGTTTTCTCTTTTCTAATACTTTGGAAGATCATTTATTCTCTTTCCTTAGTTACTTTTCTAAATCCCCTGTAGAAAAGTTCACCAACTTGATGAAATTTCATCATTTAAACCTAAGTAACTTTTTTCCTTATTTTGTCTTAGTGTGATGTCCATTAATTCCTAATCTCCTTAATGAAAGCTGAAGCAGAAATGTAGACACTTCATCCTTCCCAGCATCAGTGTTTGGTGCCCCTTAAGTAATGACTCAGCTCTTTCTTGCTTACCCTTTTGCTTTTGATAAACTGACAGTAGGTATTCCCTCCCTTGCCATGGCTATCTTGGCTGCTGTTAACTTACTGAAGACAGGGAAATTATCAGTAGCCCAGTGACCAAATGGAGAAAGGCTGCTGACACCTTGCCATTTTAATGAAAAATTATTCTTGAAGATGACTAGTGACAGATTTCCAAAAAGGAGCCAGAAGTAATTTAGCAGTTAAGCATTGCAGACAAACAGTCTAAATTGGAGAGAAATGGATTTGACAGGTGGACTGTTAGGTGAATGAGGAGTCAGTTGGAAAGTTGCATCCAGAGAGAAGTGGTCAATGACTTGGGGTCCCTGTGGACGTCAGAGAAGAGTGGTGTCCCTCAAGAGTCCATACTGGAACTAGTGCTATTTAATACATTCATCAGTGATGTAGGCAGTGAGATCAGTTTCACCCCCAGAAAATTTGCAGAGGACACTAAGCTGAGGGGTGCTGTTGACACACCTGAAGGAGGAAATGCCATCCAGAGGAACCATTGACAAATGGGCCTGTGGGAATGTTGTAAGGTTCAATAAGATCAAGTGCAAGGTGCTGCAGCTGGGTCAGGTGAATCCCCAGTATCAGTGAGGGCTGGGGTGAACTGATGGAGAGCAGCCCTGATGAGAAGGACTTGGTGGTGGTGGTGGATGAGAGATGAGAAATGAACCAACAACATCCACTTAGACCAGGAAGCTATGGATACCCTGGTCTGCATCAAAGGCAAGTCAAGAGAGGCGATTCTGTCTTCTACTCCTCTCTGGTGAGACCCCACCTGGAGTGCTGCATCCAGCTCTGCAGTCTCCGGTACAGGAAAAACTTTGACCCATCGGAGCGAATCCAGAGGTCTGCCTCTGGATGCAAGAGGAGAGCCAAGATGATTAGAGGGATGGAGCATCTCTCTTACAAGGAAGGGCTGGCAGAACTTAGTTTGTTCAGCCTGGAAGAGAGAAGAATTCAAGGTGACCTAATTGGGGTCTTCCAGCGACAGAACTGAGCCTAGAAGAAAAATGGAGGGAGACATTTTGCAAGAGCATGTAGTGACAAGACAAGGAGGGAATGGGTTCAAACTGAAATAGGGAAGGTTTATTTAGATATTAAAAAAAAAACCCAAATTGCTGAGAAGGTGGCAAAGCACTAGAGCAGATTGGCCAGAGATGTTGTGAATGCTCTATTTTTGGAAGTGTGGATGGAGCTCTGAGCAACTTGGTGAAACTAAATGTTCCCCGCCCATGGCAAGGGGATTAGAAAAAGATCATCTATTCCAACCAAAACCATTCTATGGTTCTCTGTGGATTTCAGGTTCAATAGTTATCTGAAATTTGTATTCAGATTATTAATATTGGTATACTTTATAATTTTTTAAAGGCATTACTCATCCTCCAAAAATTAAATAAATTTCTCAGTGTTAAATATGCTTTTTTTTTATTAGTGAATATATATTTTTGTATTTTTAATGATAGCTGATCACTGATATCTGAGTCACAAAGCACCTAACATTTAATCATAAATTAAATCTCTTTGTTAAGTAGATTGTATGACATTCTCAAATAAACTAGCTTTTATGCCTCTTGATATGTATTTAATAAAATGTGTATCAAAATCAAAATTGAATTTTAGATCTATTTTAAACTTTGTTGAACACCACTTATCTCTTGGCAACAGAAAAACACATTCCTTTTAATTGGGAATTTATGTGAAATACTGTCCTGATTAAATCTAAACTACTATTCATTAACATTTGGCAGTAAACAATTCTTGGAAAATATCTCAATATAGCATCCATTTTTATTACCCTAAATTGTATGGGAAGTAATAGTATGTTGTATTTGCCTCGTGTTTTCCATCTCAATAAAATTGGTAATCAAAGCACTGAGGACACAAAAAAGAAATTTTATAAGCCTTAGTACTACAGCTACATCAGGTGTGCAGATCCAGCAAGTTTTAAGGTTAAAATACCATCTTAGTTACATCTAGAGTATATATAAAGGCATCATATGGTTGAAAATATTAAGAGTCCTGATGACCAGGAAACCTAATGACAATAGAAATATAAAATAACAGTTAAGAAAAGGATTTACCTGAAAGTGTTGTCCACAGGATTTGAGGTAGATCTAGATGGATATAAGTTAGGCATCTTCATGAAAGAGTTTCAGAGCTGAAAGGCCCACCATATGTTTTTGACCAAATTACAGTAGACCTAATGGTGCAATATTTTTTTTTAACTGTCAAAAACTGTCTAGGCTATTTCCTTTAGTAAGAATACAAATGCAAAGCACAAAATAGGATGGAATATGCTGAAAGAAATGAAAAGTCATTATTTACATTTAAGTCCATGTCTTTTTTGATTGATTCTGGGTTTTCCCAAAATTTTTTTTTTTTATTTCCAGAAATGTAGGCTGGAGTGTTTCACAAGGCACTTCTGCAAGGAGAAGAATTTATTTGTGAAGCATTGCCTGTTTCTGAGTTCCAAAGTCACTGCCACCATTCCTAGGCTCATCCATGTCTCCATCAGTTGACTGTAGAGTGCTGTTGAGGCTGTAACTTCCATGGCGTCTTAACAACAGAAGGGACTATTTCAAAGATACATTTTAAAATGTCTCTGAATGTCAGAGTTGCTAAACTATGACAATTTTAATGAATATGATTCATGTTAATTTGGAAAAAGAAACCAATAATGGACAGCTAAGTGAGGGCTTTGCCTACATATTTAAAACTGAAACCATACCAGATTATACAGAGTTTTCTTTTTTAAATCTGCCTGCATATAAACTCTTCCTTCTGTATCTCTTAAAATAATTAAATAGCATCCTATCATTTGGTCACATAGCAATCCTTTTTTAATCTGGCCTCTACTGTATTTTAAATACTTCATGGTTTGATAAGTTTGCTTTTATATTGAATGCACTATAGTGCTATAGAACAAAATCCTTATTGGAATCCATAATGTTACAAATTAAGGATAAATCTATACAAACTGAGATGGGAGCTTTCATTTCTTTAGATCCATATTTAATTGTTTCTAATCAAGAAAAGAAATTATCATTACTGCAGTAGACTTCTGCTGCTTCCTTTTGAAAGTTTCTGTTTTTCCTGCTTGGAGTTCATCACGTGTTGCTCCTTATGTGGAGGTATAAATCTAAGATAAATGAAGTGAAAATATTTTCGTTTAATAAGAAATTATGAAAAAGTCATTTTGCTAAGAAAGTATAGGATATAGAGATGGATGAGCAGAAGGATGGCACAATTAAGTTCTGTTGAAATTTATTTGATAATAAAGGTAATGTATATTTAGTCTTCTTGAAGCAATGGATTCTCTAACATGTAGCACTTGAATCTCAGCTCAGTAAATTACATTTTTTGCGGTTTATTCCATATTTTGTTAAAAGTAGGCAGTGAATATTTGAAGGTATTCTTTTGATCATGAAGGCTCCATGAAAAAAACAAACTGAATAAGGAATTTACAAATACTTCTGAAAAGAATTGTGTTTCTTCTCCCTAGTGTGTTTCATGTACTTAAGTTTTATAGCTTTCTTGCTGACACCATTTAAGAGAGTTGCAGTCCAGCAATGTTGTATATGTGTCCATGCATTGCCAACTATTAAGGTGAGTAGGTGCCATTTAATTGCAATAAATTCAAGATACTAATTCAAGTTCTTCCTCAGGTACAGGAAACCAAGTGTTTCAGCTCTCAGGCAAAGTCTTCCTGACTTTGCAGTTTAATCCATCCCATGCGTGTGCACAGTCTCTGTTGTCTACCTTTTACTTTTTTCCATTCTCCATTTTTTGCAAGTCAAAAAAGAAGCATTATGGTACTATTGAAAGTAAAACTTGGTAATTGGGCTTGGATGAATCCTAAACTATGAATACTAACAATTAAAAAAAATAAGAAAAGTATTGCTTTGATCTCACAAAATAATTAAATGTTGATATCATATTTCCAGTGGATACAGTATTCTTATTTCAAATTACATCTGCAGCTGAAAGATCCAAAATATGAATTGCATGAACTGTATGGAAATGTTTGTGTCAAATTTTTGTTCTTGGTAGAAGTGATGGGCAGATGTGGATGTTGTCAGGAACAAGACCTCACGTGGAGACACTGTTGGTTGGGTTTTCCAAGTGTGCTCCTCTAAGGTGTCTTTCCTGCAGGGCTGACTCCTGTGTTATGCTCAGAGGAACAGGTTTTGTCTACAGTCCTGATTTAGGCTGCAATGGTCAAGTGCAAGACTGCCCAGAAAGTACATCCAGGCAGCACGAATTTCAACATTAACATACCTTATTACTTCTTTTCCTTTATCTTGACTCTCTTTGTCACCTCCTTTTCTATGTCCCAATCTCCTCGTAATTGATCTCAATTACTTCTTCCCTATTGATCCTTGTTTTGCTGGATCCTTATCCCAATTGTTTACTTCTGTGACCATTCCTCACGTTGCCTGAGCCTCAGTGTAGGTCATTGCTAACGTGGTTGCCTTGTCACTGCTTGCCAGTGAGAAACTGCCATCCTGAAGGTCCCAAGTTATCCCTCCAATTAGCTGTGAAATTTGGCCATTTCTTGGATAATTCTGCATTAACCACCTCTGCACCCATGCCATGCCTCATGGTGCTCTCTGTAATTTATTTCAGCTCCTCATACTGTTATCTGTCACATCCAGCCATTTCCCATGCCGTGCTGTGTCCAGCTCAGTTAACTTTATCTCAGGGCACGGTTATAGCCAACAGCATAGTCATGGGCTTGCAGCCCTAACAAGATTCCATCCTTTATGTAAGTTCACAGCTGTTTAAAGCCAATCTTCATGTTCATGGACACTTAGGTACAGACTTTTTACTGTACTCTTAACACAGGCAACTAAGGGGACTAAAATGCCAATGATAGAAGTTCAAATTTTTATGGCACAGATAGAGATAAATGCCCATCACTTTTGTGCCCCTCTTCCTAACATCCCTGTGGTCAGTTAACTTTTCCAGTAATACTACTAAAAATATTTGGCATTGAGAGATGTCAGATAACTATTAGAACCATCTGGATTTGATTCCTTTTCTCAGCCTTCCATAAAATTTTACTTCTATGCTATTACCATATTTATACTACATCACTTTATGTCACGTTTTACTAGTTGCTTGTTTCTTTATCAACTTTGACATCATCTTCTCACTGAAATTATCCATACTGTAAAAACATGCTTTAACATCTCTTATTAGGGGAAAAAAAATCTCTTCCAGACTTTTAGTGTAAATGATCCTTACAAAGTTTGAACAAGGAAAAAAGTTACAAAGCTGTGGCTTAGAATTTGGCAGTCCATTGTATTTATGTTTTCTGTATGAAGATTTGTCATCAAGTATGAGAATGAAAGATTTTAGCTAATTAAAAAAATATTCTACATTTGTGAACACTGCAAACAATATGATATTTCATTGTGTTAAAATGTTATTAAAAGCAAACTGTGATTTAAGAAGATAATTAAAAAATGCACTCAATGTCAATTTTGCTTTCAGAGGTATTGATTATTCCTTCAGTGCTCTTCATTTTAGCTATAAAGAAAATTACCACCAATTGCTGGAGTTTTACTTTGAAAACTTAAAATTATTATCGCTATTTTAGATAAGTATTGCATTTTATTATTTATTTATGAAATAAAATGTAGCTGAAACATACCTATTAGTTATTACAATTTTGTACACTAAACTCCACAATATATTTTTATATTTTCCTAGTGTGGAAATAGACCATCAGTGAATCTGGTTTTCTGTACACATATTGTCTGGAACTTGACCCTTTTCTGCGTGTGTCTAACAATTAAAGTGGTTTTGAGTTTACTGCTAACAAACAGAGAAAATGCAAAGTTTATAATCTCTAGTTCCCCTGAACTGTCTTCAGATCCTTTTTCAGGTATAGTTTAGGTTTTAAGGCAGATTTTAAATGATAATTCTGTGGCCAGAAGACAGAAATTGGTAAGAACATAGGATAGAGGAAGCTTAAGGTCATGCAAGTTGCAAACGAGTTCCAGACTGCACACACTAAAAATCTATTGTGCTCAGATATCACATGTGGTTTTGAAAGTTAAATCTGTGCTTTGCATTATAGTCAATGATTTGGCACCATCAGTTGCCTTGCCATCCAAAGTGACATGACAGATATAACACAGTTCCTGTGTCCTCCTTCTCTCCTTCAAATTACAGCTGTGTGAGGCACTTAAAGACGTCTTCTACTGATGATTTTTTTTTAATATTTGTCATATTTCATTTACTAGTGCCTATTTGTTAGGAATTTTTTCACATAGTGTTTTAGCTATTTTTTGCTATGGTATATTCAAACCTTGTAAAAGTATCTGATTTGCCTGTACATTGTGTTCTGTTTAAACAACAGAAATTCTTTAATGCTGTATTAGCTCTTAACCAAGTGTATTATATGGACAGATTGAAATATGATGTCTGAGTCTCAGATGTGCTTGAAAGTTGGATGGCACCACAGCCACTATGTTCTCTTGTCAGTACTTTCTTACTTGTAATTTAATAAACTGTTTATTTGGATTTATATAGATGCTAGAAAGAATAACTGGTCAAAGAACTCAAATTCAATGAAGTTAGTGTCCAACAGAAATGACTGAAGCACAAATTAACCTCATTAGACTTCCATGTCATATTATTCCTCCTTGATAGAAAGCTACCTGTGTGGATAAAAGTCTAACTTGGTAATGTGCCCTGCAGAGCATCATGTATGGAATAGTTTTGGCCAAGTGAGATTGAGAAGTAAAAGTCTTCTGTGACTGAAAAGTGATGCTACACAAATGGCCATATAAATGATGAAATAAAAAATGGTTAAGAAGGGAAATTAAAACCAAAACAAAATAAAAAATATGCAAATAAACCTTCTCCTGCACTTGATTTGGCAATTGTTGTGTTCCTTCTGCTGCTCTAAAGGCTTTTTGATCTTCATGCGCTTTTTGGCAATAGTATTTTGGCAACATGATGGAAGGAACTGGAAGAAACTAAGGTGTCAGAAGACATGACAGAGGAAAGATTTTCATTAAACATATGTCTTCTGTTAGAGTTGGGCATAAGTTCACTGATAAAGATCTACAGAATATTTCTTCCTCCTCTTTTATTGTAATTTGTATGGTTTAATTTGCATTTTAAAAAATCTATGCAGAAGGTTTTGGAAGTATTTTTCAGGATTTCATTTTCATTGAAAACAGAGAATCATGGTTTGTAATGTGTTAGCCTGCAATTAATAAGATAACTCAAAATCATAAAAAACCACAGAACTATGGAGGTTTTTTTTTTAATTCTTGTTTGAGCTGCCCAAATAGCTGCTTGTATAGAAATTTGAATCAATAACAAAACAAAATAAAAATAATATATTTCTCCGTGATACAAACATCTCCCATTATGATCCTCAGATATAATTTATCCAGAACTGTACAGTCCAGAAAATTCCAGACTGCCTTCTGAGTTGTCTAAGAGCTCAAATCATTTTTTTTTGCTCCCATCTAGATAAGTCATATTTGTTAGGTATCTCTGCTCGCTTTCACCAGACCACTTGGGCAGAAAAGGAATAATTTTTGCTTGATTATTTGGTTTGATTTCTGTTTGTTTGCTTACTTTTGCAGAAGCAATTATAGCTGTGTACTCCAAAATACATCAATTCAATTTCATGACAAAAACTAGTTCAATTATATTAAAAGCAAAATCTCTTCTCTTGTAGTTCCAAAATTGTTTCATGTAATTACTCTCAATATATTTTGTTTATGAATTGCTCATTTGGAAACAGTAAAAAAGATATTATTTTCAAAGTGTTGCTATAACAAACGTGTTTCCAGCATGATTAACATTCTACATTAATAGAAAGAAACAAACAGTGAAAGCGTTGTAAGAAATTAATTTGAGTTTAAATTTGGAAAGGAATTTAGGCACTGCAGCATGTTATTGTTCCTCATTTTTAACTCTATTTTGAAGATATGTTCATTGTAGACTGAAATCCCGGTCAATTTTGATGGACTATTAGCTTCCTAAATGAAGTGACATATTGGAGACTGAGTAGAGTGCTGAATGATGAGCCAATAGTCAGCCAGCAGTGAGAGGTGTCTGTTCAGTGCCATTCTCTTCAGACAATACCATGCCCCAGGGAGGCTGTTTTCTCCATGCATGATTAACAGTCCTTCTTCTGAAGACACAGAGCACATCAAGAACAGTTTTGTTTCCCTTTCAAGAGAAGTTTATTTTGATATAGTAGCTGTAGATTGAGTTTTAAACATACTTTTTTCTGGTGGGTTTAGTTTTGTTTGGGTATGTTTGTTTGTCATATGCCCTCTCCTCCAGTCAATAGATGTTGTGTAATAAATATGCAATTTGAAAAGAGAAATTTAAAATATTTCTTTGTCTTGACAAAAAGAGGCAAGCATACATATTCTACTGAATGATCGCATCTATCCACATATAAATTAATTCTGTCCTTCGTTGCATCTTAATTTGTTTGGTATAAGTGTTATAAAAATGTAGTTCTCTTCCTGCACCTGAAAATGTATTTATTTAGACAGGTTTACTTTGCAATCCATATATCAATATACTTTTAGACAAAATATCATGTGGTTTTGCTAAAAATTCATGGGATTCTTTATGCAATCTGTTTTGTTCTTGTTTATTTATGCATGTGCCATAGCTTCTCTCACAATCCTTTTGATTTCAGATAAATCCGTTGCAGAGCCCTTTCCAGAAAAGATTCTGCTGTGAGAACTGACCCCTTATGTCAATTTAATAGATTTAGGTACACACAATCAAGTAATTTGAAAATATTTACCATTTAATAAGCAGATTGGACATTGTAACTTTTGAATGGAGAAGTCTATATAACAGAATTGTGGTCAATATTTTTATATTACCTGAGAACAAGAAAAACATGTAGAACAGTTCTCAAAGGTTAAAATTATGCTTAATTTCTTCTTGATTGCAATATGCTCAGTATTTCACCTATAATTAATCTCTTTCTTTACATCCAGCTCTCCAAGAACTTACTAGAAATTGTTCTTACAACTGTTAGTTTTCTATTTGAACCAGTTAACCCATTTTAGGTCAAATGATTTTTTTCTTAGTGAAGTAATTGGAGTGTCTATTTGACCTATTGTTGAGTTCTGAAATCAAAATAGGCTGATAGTTTATTTAGCTATGTCTACAAAATAATACCAAAAACATTCTGGGGCAAAATGTCTTTTATCTAGTGCCCCTAAATGCAAGATGAGTGCTTACAAGGTGTGCACATGACCCTGACAGATTTAAGGTTCTTGAATTTTGTTGCTCCTGAGAAGAATCAGTAATATAGAATTATACATTATTTTAATGATTATTTATCCAAAGAGTGTTCAGCACTGCAACACAAAATGAATTTAAGATACTTCATCTGCTGTTGGAATGTATCTACAGCTTCTGTAATGAAAATAATTAGGGCTATCTTTCCACAATGTGAAAGCTTTTCATTTCCTTTTCAGTGGTATTTTAATTCTTAAAAACTTCTTGGAAACTGAAAAGAATTTTTTTTTAATTTTTAATGCTACTGATACATGTTATCAAGATAAATTTATGTTCATTACAACATATGAACAAAAATAATATTGATTACCTTTGGTAGATGGAAGTTATTAAATTGTGAAATTATTAACCTCTGACATGAATGAGAGCTAAATGTGAATGTTATATTTCAAAGGGCACTGTAAGTTCACTTGTTGAACTTAATAGCTCATTACCTAAGGAATATTGGGCTAGTTATTCTTACCAAGAACTACACATAAATAGATGCAATATGAAACATGAAAAAATTAATACCTAGCATAAATCATCGCTATATTGGAACAAGATTACTGGAGAATAACTCAAGCCCACTATCCCTACAGTAATTCACATTCAATAAAACAATGTAATATTCATAAATTGGATTTCTAAGTTACAAGAGATTCAAAGAAAACAGGAGCTCTGATAATGATGTTGGTTGACTATCTTGCTCATTTAATTACAATGCAGCAATAATTTATCATAAGATTAATAAAATATGACAACTGGTGTGTTTTTTCTGGTGGCACTGCTGGTTCTGCAAATGCCATATCTTATTTGAATTTTATACTATGTTGCCCTTAATTGTGTTCTTGTAACCATAAACAGCATTTGTGTGTTATAATTAATCCTGATAAAAAAACATCCACATTAGATTATAGTTAGATAATTTTAATTACATAGATATATTTTCTCTGCATTGCAGTGACAGAGATAAGTCCCTTGTTATGTTCTCATCCATTCACATCTTCTGATATAGAACACACTTTGATTTATGCTTCCCAAAATCTACTGTGGAAATTAGCTACGGCGTGCAGCCTTAGAAGTCTTGCTTGCATACAGATTTGACTATTACAAGTTGATGCATGATCCATGTATCCAGGATGGAAAATAGTTGTTTTCTGGAAACCTTTCTGAAGTAGTAACTGCATGAGTAACTGATCGACGCAACCTGAAACAAATGCTTCCCCTGAAATCTGATTACAGGCATGACACATTGGGATACTTTGCAGTCTTAATTTGGCGTTTATAAATTTGGCTTTGCCCAAACCCTAAATCTGGATTTGGCATGTAGTGTCAAAAAATATATTTCTATCCCTTTTTGACTGTAAATCACTAGTATCACTGTGCTTTGTTTATGTACAGGTTAGCAGGGAGTCCATTTTGATCCACTTGCAGAACCAATCTCTTTAACCTCGAAGTTGTGTACTGAATCCAATGTCTTCTGAATGGCCATACAGAAGTGTCAAACCACACTGAACAAAGTTTGCCACATGTTTGTCCCTCATAAACTGTAATAAACACTCTCAAAAAATATTATCAGTACAGTACTAGTAAAGTAAACCACAATAATAGTGCAGCAGTTGAAAAGCTGAGAGAAATTAAAAATTTAGCATTCATTTAGCCCTCCCATTTCAGAATTTCAAAGTCATATCAATGTTGAGAGGGTATAGGAGTTATTTTCACACTGGTGGTATGTCTTCTAATACATTTAGTATTATTTTTCTTATTGCATAAAAGCACCACTTCAAAAGAAGTAGTTTTCTTCTTCAAAAGAAGAAACCCAAAGAATTCACCTGCTTTAACCCAACATCTTTTAATGTAATCTCTAAGGCCTTTTCTAGGAAGTCTGGGATCTTCCTTTTACCCTGTTGATGTAAAGTGTGGAGTGAACAAAGCTGTTTGATGGCCTGGGCTACTCCTCTGGCTGCAAGAAATTAGATGTAATGATTAAATGATTAAATTAGATGTAAAGATTAAATGTAAAATAGAAAAAAGGTAACAGTTTATCTCCCAGAAGTTATGTAAAATTCAAAAAGCCACAAGTCTTGCCAATGGCTTGGAAATAACACTGCAATCATACTTTTTTATGTCTGTGGGATGCATGTGCTGGTTTTCTTAAAGGTTCCCAAGGAGGTCACCCCAAGGTACTTCTGTGGAAATTCAGAGCTAGGAAGGCACATAGTGAGTTTAGATGAAATATTCACAGCACTTGTGAATCATAAGGTTTGTACATATTTTAAAATCTAGATTCACTAGATAGTTATCCATAGCCTGTAGTAAATGGGAACAGTATGCCTGCATATAACAATTTGAGACCTGTGACATAGCCATGGTTCATAAAACATGATTCTGCTAGAAGTGGTTGTGGCTGGACAAAAATCAGTAACTCAAAAGAACCAGAGGCAGCCAGGTGGAGAACACAGGCTGACAAACTCTGCTGTACATTTCAAGTGCTCGAAAGAGCTTCTGCTCAAGATATCTCTTTGATTGTACCTGTTGAGTTCCAGTTACTTGCAGATCTTTATTTCTGTCACAGACATTTTCTAAGTGTCTCTTTCTTCCCAGGGTAGTATTTTTTTTTTTTTGTGTATTTTTTGAAGGGACATAAGATGTAACTTTCTGAGAAATTATAATAGAAAAAGCCCAGAAAGGTTGAAATTAAGTGAAAATTACGTTAAAGTCATTATTTCTAAGGATTCCTTTATTCTGTAAAAAATCATATTGACTGGACTATAAATCAGGCAGGTACTCTTCTCTTTCTTATAACTGGAATTAATATTCTCAGAACATATATATATATATATATATATATATATATATATATATATATATATATATAAAATAAATTGTTATCTCTTCTTTATATATTCCAGCATTATTCACTGAACTATTATTATTCAGGGAACCTTATTGGCAAAGTAGTTGCCAAAGTGGTTTCTTTTTTTTAAGCTCTGACAAAAGCAGTAAAAGGGACTATGTTTTCAGTGAAATATGCAGAAAGTATAAATTTATTATGAATCATCCAAATAGTGTCATTTTGGGCCTTATCTGCAAGTCAAAATTATCTGAAAATTTGATAAAGGATCTGCTTGTGTATTCAGTTTTCTAACAATAGAAAGAAATAATAGGAAATTCCAGAAATTTAAATTTGCAGATTCCAGTAAGTTTTGTTTTGCATATACATACATACTTACCTTCTTAGAAATATTAAAATTATAATGATTTACATCAGTATTGTACAGCTGGAAATGACTGCATGATCAAGAGCACTATAGAACTGAATCCCTATCTCTTTTACTAATATATTTTTGCAGGCTGTACATAGTTATGTTGATTTCTAAGCATTTTCAAGTACTCTGCTTTTGTTTAACAGAAGTCTTTCAACTCTCAATGGGTTTTCATATCCTCCTTGATAGTTCTTAAAAACAAATTTCCATTTTTAGGTATGGTGTTCTATATAATGAAAAGTTTGATTTTAATAATTGAGAGCAGATGCAGATATTACTGAAAATAAGAATACATTTTCTTGATATAATTGCCTCTTTTTTTCCCTCTTTATTAATATTAATGGTGTTAATAATGTATTAGTAGTAGAAGACCAAAATCTATTTCAACAAAACTTGGAACACTTCCCTAAATTTTGTAGGACTATATGCAATAAAGCTGTCTAAGAAATGATGCAGTTTCTAGGTAAATCTGTTTTTTGAAAAATGTAATCTTGAAATTTACATTAAATAAAAATTATTTTCTTTTCTTTGTATTTCATTATCATTATTTCAACCTCATTCCTCTTATATATATTATTTCTAAAAATAATTAGTGACTAAGGAAGGAATGTATCTCTGAGGCTGTCAAAAACTGGATAAACTTCTCCTTGGTGCAAGTATCTAGTTTTCTATAATTCCAAAGACTGCAAAGTTTCATAAGAATTGTACTTCCTGTATTTTCATTTATGATAATAAATATAATATGTAAATTTTTCCCCTTGGCTTTTATTTATCTTTTCAGAGTACTTATATTTAAAATTAGTCCTCTGCATCATTGTGCTAGATTTGCATACCACTTATCTGATTTTAGAAGATGTATTCCCCACTGACTTAGAGTGGTTTTGTGAAGTAAAGACCTCTTTCTGCCAGAACTTTTACAGTAATTTATGTTTTAAAATGTAAGAATGTATTGTTATTTTAAGGAGACCTATGTCACATTTAGAGTAAAAGATAGAAGAGAATTAGGAAAGCTGTAGTATTGTATTATGCCTGAATGTAGTTTCTTTTGTGATTCTATCAGATATCCCTGCTACAATTTACTACTTAATGATCTTAAATGTGGTTTCTAACCTAAAGGGATCTATGGGCCTCTGATTGTGTGTGAATCCATAAGCATACGTGTAGATATATACACATTAAAACATTAAAGAAGCATATAATTAGTGGTGAATTTTTACATTAACTAGTTTTCAGTTTTAATATTTATCTGAAAATGCTTGATTCTTTTTAAGTAAGCCTTTTGAATTAGCAGAAAAGTTTATGAAGCACTGGCTGAGAAGCATAGCTACTCAAATCTCTGCTCATCTCTAGGCATTGTTTGTTCTCAAGTAGTAAAAGGATGAGTGATAAGAATGACAGTTCTAGTCAGGCTAGTAAGGATGGGGTCCTTATTCAAGAACTTTTGGAGGTCTGAGCTTTAAATATGTGACAGCTGTCTGTATGGCTCCAGGGTGCAGTCATTTAGAATTTACATAAGCATTGTAAATTTTGCAGTAAATGAGCTTCCATACTGATACTCCAGAAATGGTCTTCATTTGTAATTAAATCGAGTGTTGAAAATTTGCTATAGAAATGCAGTTTAATTTGAATAATTAAATGGTGCTTGAAAAATAAACCAATTAACAAAATCTCAGAATATCTTTTTCTAAATTCTTTCAGTAAAATTTCATGTTATGTATAGGTTAGCAAAAGAATAAAAAATAAATAACAAGGAGGAAAAGAGTTAAGATCTTTTTTATTCTCTGATATGTCCTTCAATGTATTCTTCATGTTTGTAAGAAAATACTAAAATTGGTCTGGAATTATTTTAAATTATCTATTATAATTAACAAAATACAGGTGGGGGACTGAAATTTTCCTCTTTTCTGCATAAAATGGATATATATGTTTAGCTTCTAATGTCCGTGATCAAGAATGGAGTCAAAATAATTATTTCAACTTAATGTTTTTGGCCAAATTTAAGAGCTGCTCTCATTTAAAATCAATAATAATGTTTCCAGGTTAACACTGTACTCATTTAATATACTGAGTCCCCAGGGGTAGGGGACATTTACATGGCAGCTCTTGAGTGATTTCACTTGCTAATTCTGCCAGTAAAATCAGATGATCTCCCAAATGGGGAGAACTAATTAAAAATTAGATGTCTTCCTGACTTTTTCACTTAGAGTAAAACCCCAGAACTAGAATGTCACAGTCATTCTGTAGGGGGGATTTGTCAAATCTCTTTTCTTTAGGGCTGGTGAGCTTCTGGAAATGTAAAATTAACATCTTCAATTCATAGTTTAAATCTTCATGATATAAATAAGGGTTTTGCACAAAGATGAAGAAAAGTCCATGTGCTCATGTGTCTGAAGACTCTCTAGGAAACAGGTAAGCCAGAAAGACAGGAATCAGAGAGAAAATCACTGTAAAACTGCTTCACACAGAACACTTCCATTTTTCTTTAATAGACAGACATCTTTATACAATGCATATGAAGCTGCATCTGACAGTAAGGGTTTCTTGAACTTTTTGGCAGGTGCAGAATATTTGTTGACTGTTTAATTTTTATACATAATGTCTGTAGAAGGTGGCCTTCAATGCTAAGAAGGCATTTTATATTTCTTGGTTTTGTTCATTATCATGGCCTCAAGCTAATTCATACATCAAGTCCCAGCTGGAATCTAAATAAATGTAAAAAGAACCTGTCAGCCATTTACAGCTTCTCTAAGCCAAACATCAAAAAGTAAAGAAAAACAGGTATCATGATAGAAGAAAACCAACCATTAAGAGCAAGAAAGGGCACTTTTGAGGATTTCACATCCTGCTTGCTTTATTTTAATTTTTTTTTTAGTTTGATGTTGACAAAATTATAAGCAAGAAATTCATAAAAAGGTGGTTATGTATACTAAAACATAAATATTATACCAAGAATCTATTAAGTATCTTGCTCCAATTAAATCCCAATAAGAATTTTTCCCTTTTCCTTTTTTTTGTCTTGCTTTCAAAATGCATATATACAAAAACCATCTAATCTGCTTGATAAGTTAAAAATGTCATTTAGCACTACACTTGTCCAGCTCAACCTTATCCCTGAAAAACAGCCAAAACATTTCTCTTAACGATTTGCAAAATAGTAACATTAACAATATAAAGCCTTCTGTCTTGACTTTAGCTCTGGCTGCTAATACTTTGCTCTAAAGCACCTTTTTGGAGTGACTGAAGAGGTGAAAAATTGTTGCTTTAAGGAAAGTTATGTGCTTGGAAGAAAAAGAGAAAAAATCCCACAACCCAATGTCACGGACATATTTTATGAAAAAATCCTTCCGTTAGGATCTTTTCTCCTGAGAAGCTGAGATGCCTCAGAAACGAAATGTAAACAGTAATTATCTGCTGCTGTGGAATGCAACAGGTGCATCGTTGATTGGTCTCATGTGTTTTTTTTTAATTAATGGCCAATCACAGTCCAGCTGTCTCAGACTATCTGATCAGTCATAAGATTTTATCATTCCTTTCTTTTCTTTTCCTTGCTAGTCTTCTGATGAAATCCTTCTTCTATTATTTTAGTAAAGTTTTCATATATCATTTTACTTTAATATAATATATATCATAAAATAATAAATCAGCCTTCTGAAACATGGAGTCAAGATTCTCATCTCTTCCCTTGTCGAGGTTGCCTGCAAATTCCACACCCAATCCTTTTCAGATAAGTAACTAGCTTACAGGTGAATAAAAACTGTAAACCTGCCTTCTACAAGGAAAAAGTCAGTATTTCACATATAGTAGAAACAATGAAAATCATCATCCACTAAAAAGTCTTAAATCTTCGCAGCAAAGTATGAGATTGAGCTCTGAAAGAAGTGAGGAGGGAAAGAAAGGAAAAAGAGAGGAAGATCTGACATTAATGTTCGTGTATTGGACCTAGGTGGCAGGTTTGGGTAGCTGGGAGCCGCCAGGTGCTCTGAAGAGAGGAGATCCTGAGGGTTCAGTAGGTGCTGTTGTAAATATCCCCTTGCACCCCAAACTGCAGCCAGGCAGGGGAGCCCTGTGTGCTCTGGCTCACGTGCATTCAGGAAAGAGAGAGAGCCACGAGACACCCTGGGGAGGGACACTTTGGGAGGTGTATTTGAGAGATAGATGAGGAAATGTGCTGTAGAGAGTCGGCTGGGGAGAACATGGGGATAGGCTCTAGCGGAGGGAGGCAGGTGGGACTGTCCCCTGCAGAGACATGGCGGGAGGCTGTGCAGGGTGCTGGTGAAGACACACAGGAACACAGACCCTGGTGAAAGAGAGATTCCTGGGGTGAGATTCGAGGAGAGGGCCCAACACAGGATTGATAGGCCTGCAGAGAAAGGCACGGAGGTGACAGCCACAGGAGCCCACAGCCCAGCTCCCTGGTCACACACCACCCAGCTGTGACTGCTGCTCTGACCCATCTGACCTTCCTCCCAGCCTACCCCTTGAGACAGCAGCGCTATGTAACTCTTAAAAGTGCACGTGTCTGAGATTAGAATGGCTTTTATCTGCCAATGTCATCTCAAACAGGGAAGTTCAGATTTGATTCCATAACTCTGTTGACAACATGGCTTTTTACTACCAGATAGCATGTAGGTATCAGCATCTCCATCAGTGTCATATAACTCCTTAAAGGAAGAAAAAACATAGCCCAATTACCAAAACAAAACACACAGGGGTGTATATTCAGTAATTTGGTCATGATTTGAAAGGGATTTTTTTGAGCAGCCCTATTCTCAGTGTATAATTCTGTCCCTTCACATTTAGAAATCTGACTGGAAAGAAGAGTGCAAAGAAAAAGCCTGAAAAATCATATCAACAAATTGCAAATTTCTTTCACTCCAATACAGATATTTATCAAAAAAATCTCAAAATGGCATTCAAAATTACTCTTAGGATAACAAAATGCAAAATAATTAACATATCCTGTCCAACTGAAGTATTTTAATATGAGTCATTACAGGGAAGTTGATTAATATTTCTTTTGACACTAGTCCATAGCTAAAGGCATGCCAGGGTAACCCAAGGGAAAAAAAGTTACATGTGTTCTTTAATTTACTAGTGTCCTATGTATCTGAAGTACTTGATTTTATGGGCTCTTTTAGGCTATATAATCTTTTACAGAACTTTCATTTTACTTCAGTGGTAATAGAATAGGATAGAAAACCAGCACGTCCTACCTAAAATATTTTTGTAGAAAATAGATTATTATTTTGATTTTTAAACTGCAATTATACATAAACCCTAATAACTACATTAGTTATTTTTATTTTAAAAATTAATCATGTGTTACAGAACTGCCTCTTTTTTTATACATTAATATTTGAAATAATGTAAATGCATTTGCCAGCTTTACTCAAAAACAGCAGAAAGCATTTATGAATATTTCACAAAAGTATTTTGTTAAAGAGAATTCATATTAATTTTAAGTTCTTATGAGTATTTGGTGAAACAGACTATATGATTTAGAAAAATAAATTTAATACCTTCATAAGCGTCATTTTGCTCCAGTGAGAACTCTAGTTCTAGAGCATTCTTGACATTTTAAGTTTATTCCAGCAAGTGCTAAGGACATGACTACCAACACTCATAAAATGCTTTTGAAAATTAGAAAAGTGATGAATAGCAACAAATGGATGCCCGCTCATCCATTTTTAAACATTTCATATCTTGACTTTTCTGAAATAATTTTTAACACAGGCCCCAGGCTGAATAACAGCACAGAAGGATGTTTCTTCTTTATCAGTTATGTATTAAAAGAGTCTGCCTGCAAAACTGATTTTATTTGCCAGCTCTCAGCTATTCCATATCAGACACTATCATGGACTGCTGCTTTACCCCATAAAAAGGTTAGTGGAATAGATGTCAAGGCAGCAGTCAGGATACTGTGTTCTTTAAACACTCTGTAGTCTGTTTATCCTAGCAGGGTTATTCTTGAAGGGACTCTCTGCTTGATCTCATATTTATCAAATCCATTAGGAAGGATTACACTGAATCTATCCTGTGTAAACTTCCGAGTCTGCATGAATGAGAACAGAGATGAATTCAAATGTGACTTTTTAACTCATGCTCTGTAGCTTGTAATTGTAAAATTAGTGGAGGAAGTGGCTTAGGATCATAGTTCTGTATCCTCGGGCAGAGTAGTGAAAGAAATGAGTGGAAGCCATATGCTTCTTAGAAGTGCTGTCTAATAGATGCAACACTGGGAGAGGCAGTGCGGGAATTGAAAAGAGAATAAGGTTACATTTAGGGAAGATACTATTCCTATTATTTTTAGACTTTCAGTTTTATATTTGCTAACATTTATTATTTCTTTATTGTTTCATATTATTAAAATAGAAAAAATATCAGTCAATGCTTCTTCTTTTTGAACTCTGTCTACTGTTATTTCTTTGGAGACATCATTAATACATAACAAGACCTGAATATTATATAAGGGAATAATGAGATGAACATTCAAAATACAGTAATATAAATGGGGCAAAATTTCATGAGGTCATGTGTATAGGAACTTATAGAGTCAGTTTCTACTAGATTAGCTGAAAGCTACCCAGTAGAATATTACTTCCCTGACCATGACTGTACTCTGCCAAATTAATACAGATAAGGTAAAAATTAAGGGAAAGTGTAAAAAGTGCCCTGCTACTCCCAGTAGATATCAGAATTATTATACAAAGGTTTAGAAAAGGGAATAGAATAGAATAGAATAGAATAGAATAGAATAGAATAGAATAGAATAGAATAGAATAGAATAGAAAACCCTATTTCAGTTGAAAGGTCTCTTCAACAGTTATTCCGTCCAAGTCCCTGACTGCTACTACTGAACAAAAGTTATTAAGGGCATTGTTAAGTGCTTCTTAAATGCTGACACTTGGAGCATCAATCACCTCTCTAGGAAGCCTGTCCCAGTGTTTGACCACTTCTTGGTGAAGAAATGCTTCCTATCACCAGATACTAAGGAGAACAGCCCAGCACCTCTCTCTCCCTCTCCTCATGAAACCATACAGAGCAATAAGGTCACCCCTCATCCTCCTTTTCTCTGAACTATACAGGAAAAGTCCTCAGCAGCTCCTCGGAGGAAATTCTTTCCAGTTCTTCTGGATGCATTGGACTACCTTGGCACTGTGTGGCCCAGAAGTGCACAGAGCACCCCAGAGTGAGGCTGCAGCAGAGCTGAATGCAGGATGATAGATATCCACCTCTTTTGGCTGACTGGCTATGCTTTGCCTGATGCACCCCAGGATGCATTTTGTCATCCTGGCTGCCAGGGCACACTGCTGACTCCTATTGAGCCTGCTGTTAATTAGCCCCCCAGATCCCTTTATGCAGGGTTGCTTTCAAGCCCATCTTCTTCCTAATATATACTTGCGCCCAGAGACAGATGACTTGACTGGAGACTATAAAAGTTATGCTAAGGAGTAGCAGTTACAGGGCTACTAGCACTTAAAATTGATAAAATGAAGCTGGAAAAGTCAGTACTAAAAGGTAGAGCATAAAAATAAGAGTTATTAAAGGTAGGGGATAAATGTTGGTGCAAAAACAAATGGGTATGAAATGACTATGAATAAAGTTAACACCCAAATTTGAACTTTCAGATAGCAGACTTGCTGAGACAAAAAAAATGGCCTATTTTATATTAGCACTTATTTCAGTGTAAAAAGATCATCTTGAGTGCCTTCACATGGCACATGCAGGACAACCAGCTGATCACACTAAGGCCTCATGGCTTTATGAATGGCAACCTGACCAATATGATCACTTTGGACAAGGTGACCAATAGCAACATGGTAGGCAAGGGCTGTCTGGACACAGTGACCCAGACCTCTTGTTGGTATGCAGGTATGACTATAGGTCAATAATTACTCCATAGATGTTGTGGTGCATGTTTTTGATTGTAATTTGGTCCTAGTAGTCAGTTTTATAACCCTGCCCTATTTTGAATTGTTATAGCATATTTTACTACCGATGGATTGTTCCTTTCCCCCAATGTTGTTTGTTTTGCCCTAGTTGTCCATCTCCCCAAGGACCTGTCCTTTTGTTCCCTGTTCCTCCTCCCACTGAATGGCAATCCCTTCCCATGCCTGCCCCTTTCTCTAGAAACTTCCCTATCAATTTTGTATCCTTCAAAGTCCTATTGGTTTGTTCAAGGTGTTCTCCTCCCCTGTAATTCCCTATTGGTTTAGATGTATTCCCTGTCTTGTGTTCCACCCCAGTTCCTCCCAATTGGTTAAAGATTGTATCCTCCCTGGGACCTCCGCCATTTATAATTTGGTGTATGCCTTTGGTTCAGCATCTTTCTTTCCCTGACCGTCTAGGGAATAAATGCCTCTGGAAAACATAGAGAAGACCTCTCCCTGTTCCTTGTCCCTACCCCCAGCACAGTCCTATCCCCAACACAGTCCACCTGTGCCATAGGGGAGCTGTGCCCTACAGTCACACCCCGGATTCGACGGCTTTCTGGGAGCAGCCCACTCTTGCTGGCAGTGCCGGGAGCTAGGCGGGCTGAGGAAATCTGTCACAGACATCTTTTCATAAAAATCCTTTCTTTAGGATTTTTCCCCTCTCTGAGAAGCTGTGGCCTCAGCAACAAATGTAAACAATGGTTATCTGCTGCGGTGGAATGCAACAGGTGGATCCGTGATTGGTCTCGTGTGGATGTTTGGATTTACTGACCACTCACGGCAGAGCTGTTCTCGCTTTCTGCCAGGACACAGAACTTTGTTATTCATTCCTTTTCTATTCTTAGCTTAGCAAGCTTCTGAGAATTTTTCTCTCTGTTTCTTTTTAGTATAGTTATAATGTAATATATATCATAAAATAATAAATAAGCCTTCTGAACATGAGGTCAACATTCTCGTCTCTCTCTCCACCCTGAAAAACCCTTGCAAGCCCTGTAACAGAAATCCAGCACCACAGTGTATAAATAGTGCGCAGCTCAGGACCCATTGAGCTTTCCTGCACAACCATGGGCTGCACACCAGGATCTCCCCTTTAGTCAAGATGGCTCTCAAGGTTGCCGTGTGAGGCTGAGAGATTCCTTGCCACCATAGATTCTTGGTAAGAGATTTGTAGCATGCTGAACATTGAAATCTTAGCTGAGTTTCATAAAGGAATGACCTTGCACGTCTAATCCTTTAGATATATGCCATTGAACAAAATAAGGATTTAAGCCAGCCATATCTAGATCACTCTCTGAGAAGGAATTTAAAAAGCAAAAGATTTCTTCCAAAGCCTCTTGAACTTAATTAGAGGGTCTTGCTGATAGTTTTATCTGACCTTATATAGTAATCAAGCGTACCTTGTCATTAACATCAAATATTGTTAAACTTTTGTCTCATTTGTTGTTAAAGTTGTTGAACTCACTGTTTTATATCAATAAAGTATATTGCTGTTTTGCTCTTATGAGTGAAGTTTATCGCTCTGTCTGTGAGAACCCCTCACTACAAGAAAGGCACTGATGTGCTAAAGCTGATTCAGAGAAGGACAACAGAGCTGGTGAAGTGGCTGGAGTGAAATGAGGAGCATTTAAAGGAATTTCAGTTGTTTCACCTGGAGAAAAGGAGATACAGGGGACACCTTATTGCCATCTACAGCTATCTAAAAGGAGAATCTGGTGAGGTGGAGGTCAGTCTTTTCTCCCAAATAACAATAGATAACAAGGTGAAATTACCTGAAGTTCCATTAGGAGAAATTCAAATTGAATATGAGGAAATATTTCTGCACCAAAAGTATTGTCAAGCATTGAAACGGGATGCCCAGGGAAGTGGTTGAGTCACCAGTCCTGGTGGTGTGTAAAAGATGTGTGGCTGTGGTGCTTAGGGACATGATTTAGTGGTGAACTTGGCAGTACTGTAAGTGGTCAGGCTTTAATCTTAAAGAGCTTTTCCACCTAAAGAATTTTATGATTCTAAGTATAAAACTGTACTTAGATGCCTTAAGACAACTGAAAGTAACAATTTATTGCTGATAAAAGTTTTATGGTTTTTTTTCAATGACAGAAAGAAAAGACCAAGATACAGTGGAAATCAATCACTCAAAAAATCTAAAGCACAAACAAAAAACCAAGATAAAGGAAAACAACCAAACCAAACAAAATTAAGTTTACCTTTGTATTTTGCTTGTATTTTTTATCTGAATGGTGAAACAAGTCTGCTAATCATAGAGATAAAAATATGAAATTTCTCATGAAGGATAAGGTTACATCATAACAAACATAGAGTTTGTGTTAGTTGAAGCTATTATTTCAGAAACTCAATTCTATTCTTACTCCATGGAATAAATTAAAGGAGATAAAAAAAGCAATATACTAGTATGGCAATCTACATTTTGGTATTTGATACCTGCATGCAACTTTGCTGGAAAAGTTTGGGAGGAAATTTGCCTGTGCTATGTGATTACTATTAAATTTTCTAATTCCGTGTGGGCTTTATTTGCACAACTATATAAGAGGCTTAGTAATACAACACACCAGTAACCTTAGATAATTTATACATTATTGAAGTCCTACTGTAAAATATTGTCTGTAACAAGCTCATCTGTGTATTTATTAATATGCACTATGGATATCATTAATTATATTACCAACAATTTATGTTTCAGAAGTTGAAATAGCTTTATCTCATGTGCCATACATTCATGGGATACTTTATTTACATACTTAATACTTCAGAGAACTTACATTAAAAATTATTTCATTTTTTAAATCATATGAGTGAGAAAAATTGTCTAGTAAAAAATAAAATAGAAAGCTAAAAAGAATAAGTCTCTCATTCTCAGAAAGAATGATAAAAATAAGGAAAAATTGAATGGTCACTCTAAAATATAATCAGCAAATACAAATATTAAAAAAATTGGTGTCAGAGAAATAAAGTGTGAACACTTTTACATCAGTGCTTAACTATTGCACAGAAAAGGAGTAAGAAGAAAGAGGCAGAAAAAGAGGGAGGAAAAGAGAGAAACAAAAGAAAAGGGAGATAATGAAAAAAGAAAAAAAGAAATAGAACAGATTGAGTATTTAGATCCTTGCATTGAGTAACATGGGGAATTTCAAACAAGATGGTCAGTCTCTGGGCACTAGTTGCCCCAGCAGCCTCACCTGCATTCTCCAGCAGCGCCTCCACCCCTGCTCTGCTGCCTGCATCAGGTGCTGTGGGACTGGCTCTGTCCATGACTGCCCACGGCCTCTGCCAGGTCACCCGGGGCTCCAGCTCAGCTCAGGGAGCAGCCCTGCTCTACGCTGCTCCCCGACATACATGGCCACATGACCAGGATGTGTACAACCCAGTCCTTTAATCACACGTAAAACATCTCCTGCTTGTCCTCGGTACGCACAAGAGATTGTCGCATGTGACCATTTCTGTATCTGTGCCACACGACAGTAACTGTTTACAGGGGTCTTAATTACTCAAAGGATGGTCACTTCTGTACAGGAGCCATTTGGGGTTTCTGAAAAGGTCAGGTTTTTCACCCCAGGTGTTAGTCAATTCTTTGCACATACACACTGGTACAGATGACGTATTTCACCTGGGAAAATCTTAGGGACAGTTGGAAGTTCTGACCTGGAGAGGTCCTCTGCAAATTAGTCAATGGCTTTTTTTAGGAAGATGACTAAGATTTCAATAATAAACTTCTCTCCTGTCAGTCCATTATCTCAACTGTGCAGATAGCTTCACAGGGAATTTCTGGACCACACCAGGAACTAATGACTTAAGTGCATTGGGTGTGCACAAAAGCTCAGAACTCATACCCTGTTATACAGTAATCATAGCTGAAAAACAAATTTGAGTCTAACTTGCAAATTATATTTCATACCTTTCACAAACAAGAAAGAAACTAACAAATGAAGTCTTCTGCTGATGCTGTGAGATGAGCAGAATGATAACAGTTTAATTGCTATCATCCGAATATATCATATATATAACTGAATATATCTCCTCATTGTAGCAAAAAACAAGATTGGATATACTGAAAAATAGGAGGAACACCTACCTGCCTTGAGGGTTGCAGGCCTATAGGGATAAATCTTGCTTTGACCGAAAGCTGAAGTAACATTTTGTTGAGAACAGGCCTCTCAAATAAATCTCCTTGTTCCCTGTTGCAGGGCATCCTCAGTCATCCTCATTAGCATAAAACTTGACATAAAATTACACTAATAGAATTTGTAGTTGCCCATCTTTAAAAAAGACCCCTAAGCCCTGCAATCCATTGAGTTATTACCACCTCTACTGATTTACAATGGCAATATGCACAGTAATGATTTTATTTTAAGCAGAAATCATTTGAAGTACATTATTCAGCAACATGAATTCAATCATATAAATATTTAAAGATGGGCATTTATTATAGGTATGAGTTAATGAGCATAGTATAATTAAGGAGCTTTTGTTTAATTACATATTTAGATGCTAGACAATATCTTGCTTCCCAACTGAACTCCTGAAACGTACGCACAATTTTAATTTTAGACTTTGAAGCACTTCTCCCAAAAGATTAATTTTAAATGTCAGTGTTCCAGACTCTAGCCAAATTCAGAAAATGAAAATGTGATAATAAGGAATGTGATGGCTGTACAGCATCTATAATGCATTAATTGACACCACCTTATAACATTTCTTACATGCAATATCTAAGTAGGACTCAGAGACTTTGTAGTTCCTCTCAGTTGCCGATTGTTAAACTCATAATGATTCTTATCCCTGTTATTTTTTCCCCATGATTCTTTTCCTTGAAGGTTCCATAGTACATCAAGCATATTTTTGTGATCCTGCAAAGTACTCTTCTCATATTCATTGTAGGAAATTTGGGAGAGGCTGCAAGGTGATGCTTTGGCTCACAATGACCACTTCTGCTTCTACATTAGTTTCTGTTGGGCGGTGATGCAGTTGTCTAAAAATAGAGATCTCAGTTTAGGCTAGTTGTTTTTCAAAACTGCATTTAATCATGAGATAGCTGCCTAAAGGCAGACATCCTACTTCCCTATTTACACAGTGGAAGATGTTATGGATAGACAGCCTTCAGCTAGAGTGGTTCAGGTGACTCAGCTTTATCAAGTTGACAATACAAAACATGAAGGAAAAGTTCTGCAGGGCATCACACTAAAACCTCCTCCTCCTACTAATTCCCTCCATATTTCTGCTCAGTCTTGCTACTTCTTCAAATCCATCATTACCTTGTTTTTCAATAACCACAAACATGGGAGGTTTATTTTTCCTTTTCTGCTAGCAAGATGTCTTGCTCCTAACCCCAGATGAGCTATCTAGAAAGAAGATTCAATTTTCAAGGACATAAAAAGCTTTTGTCTCTCTAAGACAGTTCTGAGAGAAGAGTCACAGCTTCTAGTCTTACAGAAGCAGAAAGTTTGCAAAGCCCAGCACACCTGGACACCACAGTTCCCATCTGTCACAGCCAAAACCAATTAACTAGATCATGCAGATACCACATATGTTCAGCCAATAAATATTGCAGTTGTTATATGTAGTACAGTGTTGTTGATTATTTACATGCTTAACTTCTTGCTCTAAGAGTCCACAGATGCTGGCAGCTGAAAATTGCTCTGTCACTGTGTAACATGTAGGATGGCAGTGTTTTCACACTTTGCCCTGTAGGGTGGAAGAGGACCTATAATAGAAGACTGACTGGATGAGAGGGGCTAACTAGGGATAGCTGGGATTGTCAAAGAAAAACAGACAAAAGAAGTTCTGAGTGGGCCTGGGAAGATACACAGGCACAGTTTCCTCTTTCTTCACTGTCATCACATTGTATACAGGATAAGATTATAGGAGTCAGAAGTACTGCATGCAATAAATGCCTTCACTGAGAGCACATATTGGAAGAATTCAGAACTAACAGATTTCTACAAGGGCATAATCTCTTCACTGACTTGACAGCAATGCCTGATCTTTGCTCTAGTGGTGTCAGCATTCATCTGATCAGGTAAACTGCTCAAGTTCCATGGATAATCAGTGATATGGACCAAGGTCCCAGTGGCACAGCATTGTGGATGGCTGCCTACAAGCCACAAGAAACCAGCACTTATTCATCTAGCCTAAGCAGGAAATGTTTGCTTCAGGTGGTCAGCACCATGAGTCATTCATTATCAGCCCAAGTTTACATGAGTTCACTTTTTCTTCCAGCAAAACCAGTCAAAATATATAGTAACACGAGTTGCAGGTTTAGTTAAATAGACAGAGAAGTCTGAGGCCCACACACAGGACTAGGAAATCAAACTGTCACTGACATAAATCCCAATTTATGCCTTTTCTTTCAGTAGCTGTTAGTAATTAAGCCTATATTCCTCCAACATGTGGAATACCTAAGGAATAAGAAAAGAAAAAAGGTTTTAGGAGAGATTTAATATTTCTATAGATTTATCCTCCTGCTCACAATCCTTTCCACACCATTAGTCCGAATTTTTGGAGTCTTTCAGTTGAAGAGTATTGTGTCTTGTTCTGATCACTGCCTTGAATTGCCAAATTCAATAATGTACAATATAAAAAAGGAGAAAATTTCAAAATAAATTTCCTTACACTATTAGTGTGTACACCAAAAGGACATTTGAGATAAGAACCTTAGGAGTCACCAGATGAGAGAGAAGTTTTTGAAGCTGGATGGGAGCTCTCTGTGCTTTATAACTGTTCATTCAAGGATCCATTCCCATGCCTGTAAAAAGCTGTACTTCAAGGCATTAAGGCTGTAATTGAATGTGTAGGGGAGCTACATATGGCCATTATCAAAAGGCAGTCAAAGACAGGTACAACATTTTATATTTGTTTGGAAGCAGCTGATTTTACACTGTCTTGGGTAGGTTATTTCTGTTGGTTCTGTTGCTAGATTCCAGATGTAAGTATGCATCAGCGTAAAGAGATTATTTGATAATATTCTATAGCACAATACAGTATCTCTATCCAGATATATGTGCTTGAAAGAAATTTGTGCAGGATTTTCTACTAATTCAGCCTTTGATACAATAATTCAAATTAAAAAAAGTTAAAAGTGTCTTTAATTTCCAGCCTATGGTAAGTACCCAAGACTGTGTTGTAGAGAAATTCTGTTTTCCAGAACTTGAAAAAAAACAAAAAAACAAAAACAAAAAAAAACCCCAACAAAACAACCTAAAAACAACCAAAAAAACCTACCAAAACTGGACAGCATTAAAAATTAGCACATTATTATCTCTCAAAAATTTCCTTCCTAAAAAGCATGCAGTAGTAAGTAAATAGCTAACCAGGAAGTTTGAGGGAAGAGTGGGTGGATTTTTACATTTAGATCCTTCAGTCTACAACTGACATGTCACAAATCCTTTTCTCCCTCACTTTTTTTTTTTTTTTTGTTAATTCATTCATTCCTGGCATCATCTTAAACTGCAGAGATGCCCAGACCTCAATGGCATCTTTGCTCTTCTATTAATAATCAGTGAACAAATGAAAAGGCATGAAAAAATTCACAAAAATAAGTTTAATAAATGGATCCCTTTATGTGCTGATTTTTCTTTCAGATATCTCTCCTCTTCCCTGATTATCTGTTTTTCCTTTGTAAAGCCTTTTGCCAATCTGTACGCAGGGACTGATGCCAGAGGAAGGTTGCTAAGCAACTTCAAATGAAAATCATAGAGTGGACTATCAGGCATTTCTAATGAAGCCTTCTTGAGCCATACCTCAGTCTTCACACCCCACGAGTAAGCCTGGGATTATGAACTGGTGTAACTGATAGGAAGTGGTTTCCAATTAGTATACCCGAGTGTACAGAGAGGCAGCATGCCAGAAGGAAAGTTATTAATGAGAACAAGAGACACACACTTAATATTCAAGGGCATCAGACTGAGAAATCATGGAATGACCAGCTAGAGAGGTTTATTGGATGCACAGTTGTGCAGGCTGCCTAAGCTTCAAGTAAAGTAAATGGAGTGGGAAACAACATCAAGAGTGAAGCCTTTGGTTGCATCTACATTATTAAATAAAGCTCCTGGAAATGCTCCTGGACACTATTTCATATTGTCTGTTGGAATGCTCCCTGAAAAGCTTTGTCATTCACAGTCTCCTAAAGCATTTCTTAGGACTATGGATGACCCCAAAAAGCACTGTGGAGGTATTCATGATGTCCTGCAACATAAGGGAGTTTAATAGTTTAATAGTATGAATGCAGTTGCCTTCAGTAATAGACAAAACTCCAGTTCATAATAAATTGTTAGCATATGCTGAGCCTGTAAGGATTCAGCTGTGCTTTTTCAACCTTGACAAATTTCTTGATCTCTGGATCCTGGTACTTTACCCAAATGTTCTGATTTGCATTTTTATACTTTTTTATATGACATTCAAAAACTTTTGATCAAAAGTAGAACCTGTAGTTTTCTGATAATAATTTTCTGACTACAAGTGATACATATATGCAGTTTACCAGACTGTCTATATCTGCTGCTTTACAATATAAAAATGGTTATTTGAATAATTCACCACCTGAATTTCAATTATTGAAAAAGTCTGATTACTCAGTTCTATTATTCTGTGTACTTCCTTTTCTTTGCCATGTTACTTTGGCAATTACAAGCATGCACAATGGCTATTGTGTTCCCGTGGTGAGACATCAAATGTGCAGGCTCTTATAATTTTGTCACTGATTAAATAATACATAATCCCTGCAGGAAACGTGCAGGATGTCTCTCATTGTCACTGCTTCTGTTTAGTTTCCTTACTCTTTTAAATCTTTCCCTGTCTTCCTACTCACATTCTGAGTAACCAATTTCTGATTTTCTTTCCTATCTGGCTTTACCAAGCTTTCCCAGAATTGGATGTTTTTTAATTAAGCCATGTGAAGTGAAATAATTGTAAAAGGAAGAGTGCTAAATTCAAAAAACTAATATATTTTGGTGGGTTTATTCACTGAAGAGATAAAAGATGTGTCTTCAAATCTTCCTATGTGAAGAATATCTTGTGAATATCTTGAAAAATATCTGTGTGCAGGTATTTTGCACACAGGTAATGCTCTAGTCATTGCTTTGGCAAATTTTACAGAACTGCAGCATTTTGCAGCTTACAGGGAGGGGTTTCTAGGCCTTGAGAGTTGGGCTTTGGCTCACCTACCTTTAGATGTCTGAAATTCATCTGGGTTTAGGTATCCTAAACAGTCAATAAAAATACAAACACCTGCACAGAACAGGAGGTGAGATTCATCTTACCATGTATCTTTAAAAGAGTTATATGTGTGTGAAACAGATTCTAGTCAGAATTCTGTTCAGTAGAGTCAATATAGCTTAGAGAGTTGATAATTTTATTCTGTAGTATATATCCACAGAGGCTGAAGGGCTGTCCATGCTCCAGTGCCCAGCAGTCTTCTCAATTATTCCAATTCCATCCTTGAGTTGAATCCTAGCAGAAAAAAGTTTTCTCAAGGTGATCTTTACCAAAAGAATCAATGTAAGGTGGAATGTATCAATTACTTTTCTACCAATTTAATGTAAAGGCATTCTAAAGATTAAATACATTTGCTTAGGTGAGAGAAATACTCTTTGTAGATGGCGTGAATTGGCCAGTATTGACAGCAGAAAGAAGGAAAAAAGTACACAAATAAATGTGCCAAAACCAGTGACAAATATTTGCATTATATAGTAAGATGAATCTGAAATATAGATATAGAGTGCATAATTATGTTTTACGTTCACATTTAAAATATGAAAGGGGATAAGATTATGACATAAAGAATTAATGGCTTTTAGTTAGAGTATTTCTTTAGAGACATGTACCCTGTGAATGCGTGTTTAGCCACATATTAGCTTCCTGTCAGCAATTTTTGCATTTTTTAATAGCGTTTGCAATCTATAATTTAATACTTTTTGGATTTTTTTTTTTTTTTTTTTGGTTAATATTTGAATAAGCCTTTTTTTTTGGAACAATGTTATTGGAACATTTCCAAAAATGGTTCAATTGGCGGCTCTGTCATTTGTACAATATTATAAAGCATTTATGGTGTTGTCTATAGAAGACAAACCCACTAAATAAAAGAGTATTCCCATTATACTTCTCCACTATTTCTCCCACCATTGATCAAAGACAATTTTGTATTATTTCCAGAATCCCAGAACATACTCATAATTTATCAAACAGAGCTTCTCATCAGACTTTTAAGAGCAACATGCTCATATGTTTATTTCTGCCATCTTGCTTGAAGGGCACTTACCCCACTATTAGAATCTAGACTTGAAATAAATGCATCTCCTCATCTACCATCTAGTTCTTTTTCCTGGTGAATTAATTTGTAATGTTGTGATACTGATTGTTACAGATTATGGTTTCCAGTATTGTTCAGAAAAGTCAAAATATTTAGGAAAAAAAAATGCCACATTCACAAAGCAATGCAAAGAATTCTGCTGTAAATAAATCGTTAGTCCCAAGTATTTAGAAACAAAGGTGTACAATTACTTGGTCACATCTGAAACCTTGTTTTGTGTTGCTTTCTAGACACTAACTTCTATCAAAACTGTTGTAAATTTTATATGCTTCCCAAATCAAAACCTAAAACTGATAAAAACCTCATAAGGTTAATTAACATTATAAGTAATAAATATATCTTAAGTTAGAAAAACAAAATAAAACCAAGGAAAAAAAAACCCAAACCACAAACCAAAGAAAACGAAATCTTAAAACTCAAACTCACAAACAAAACACCAAACGAAACAGTTTATTCAGCTGCCAATTCTTCACTTACCTTCCACAATGTAAAGGTAGCTCTTGGCAGTTTAAGGAGTAGAAAGTATCCAAGTCTATTTGAAACCATATTGCATCTGAAAATATTTTGGCCCGAATATTGTTTGTAGTATGATTTTCTGTTCTAAGTAAGTAGCAGCACCTTCTGTAGTTGTATGAGCTGTAATTTAAAATATATATATATGTCTCTGTACCTTATTGTACAAATCAGGCCAGTTTCTTTCAATTTATTTCATTTATATTCATTTTTTTAATAGACTTTTCCTCCCCTCCAAATTTCACTACTATATTTTGGCAATAACTTTTAAAACATATCACTGAAGAAGCCATCCTCACAATCAATTCCTAGCAATCTACTTTTGAAAAGTGGAGAACTTAATTTTCACTGAGTCTAAATATCCAAGATTGAATAACCAAATTTTCCCACAGAAAGTCGTTTTTAAAGGGCAACATAAGGGCATCATTGAGAACAATATTTATTCTACATAATTCATAGGATGTATTAGATATTGTGATATACATTTTACTGTTTCTGATGAAAACATTTTAGATTTTCCAAAGGAGAAGGGAAGAAGGATGATGGGAAAACCACCTACCTTTAAGCAATTGATAGGCAATTTAGTCACTACTTAGTGCCTCTGCAGTCTGTAGAATAAGTTCTTCATATTCTAAAAGAAAACAGAAGAAACAGAAAGATCCGGAGAAGGTTATTTAAATATATGTGCTCATAGTCACTACTTAAATTAAGCTTCCAGCTCAGTAGATTTCTGCCAGATGAGGACAAAGAATTGTAACGTGCAGCAGCTCAGCCTCTGTCTGTTCACTTCGGTATCAGCCTTTTAACAAATCATAATTTCTACCTGAATTTATAGTGCATGCTTTGCATAGATGTTGCATATGCTGTATTTGCATATTTATAATAATGGCTATTTTCTTATTTTTACAAGCTCGAAATTATGGGCAGGGCACTATATATTCTCAACATATTTTTTTCACACCAAATTACTTTAAATTATACTATGGTTCATATGTTTTAGAAACTTGCAAGTACTAATCCAGATGGCCTTGTAGGAACTTTGATACACTGCTGGTGGTTTAAGTGCTTCCTGTGAGAACTGCTGTAGTTAAACTAAGTGCAAGGAAAGGTATTATTTTCAGCTTTTGTGATAGTATTTATACTTGGCCGAAGCACTGCAATATGATCTTAAAAAAGTATACATAACATATTTGCACTATTACATTTTAATTAAAACCAGCTTGCAATTTCTTTTATTACTCATATAATTTCTATTATGATTGATGTCCTGATTTTCAAGAGGGTAAATTTGTGATTTGTCCATTCAAAACTATGTGTCTGTAATTTAATTAAGTGTGTATTTATTACATAGCTCTTACAAACAAAGCCTCTATTGGACATTTTTATGGGTCTGAGGAATCAATAGATATCTACTTCACTGTAGTGATTATGTTTCCAATATCAACCTCCAGAAATTTAACAAATGAACAAACAATCAAGTTCTTTCTTCAGTTGATATATGTTTGATCAAAGCATGTTTTTACTAATATCACTTAAGAATTTTTTCAGTTCATCAAACCAAGTCATGGTAAGATATTCAGTTGGTAATTTTGGAATGGGCTTCTCACCATTGTTATTGCCTACATTCCCCTTCCCACAAGTCTCTTGAAAAGCAAATGAGCTTAGGTAAATTTCCATAGTAAATATCTTATTAGCAATCAAAATCTCTAGAAACAATTATTATTATATGAAATTTAACTATGTTTTTATAAGAATGATATTTTAAAAAATATAGACTGTGATAAAGGAAAATCCATTTTTGAGGCTATACCTGCACTTTACCTATACTGATTGGTATTACCTAGACAACCCAAAAATAATTGTGGTAGCTGATATTTGGAAAGCAAGGTGTTGGCTTTAATGAGTGTTTTTTCATATTTTAATGAATCCGGAGTTAAATAATTGAAAAAATTAAACATAGAGAGATTTCTTGAAAAAAATCATTTAATAAAAACTGCATGCCTTAAGTGTATGCTAAGCATAGCATTAATATCTTCCTGCAAAATATGATCTGTCATTGATGTAATTATTCTTTAGTTGCCATAATACTTTGAAAAAAATTTGTATGTAAGCAACCTAAGTTAGACTAAATGCTTCACATGAAGATGTAGTTAGGACAGTTTTTACCAAATATTAAATTGATTTTATTACCTTCAGATTTAGGAAGAATGCCCCTTGACTTTGAAAACCAAAACCTATTGAAAAGAAAAAAGATAGTCCCTTCTTTGAGACCCAAAATCACACATCTGTTTGCAGGAGAAGAGTTGTATCTGTGTGTGTGAATGGGAAGTTTACTGACCAAACAAAACAGACCCAATATTTAGTAACCAACATATAGTAAGTGTGGATGCATATAATTTTCTGATCTTTATTTACCTTTTTTTTCAAAGGTAAATTTGTTTTTAAAGATTTTCCAGTTAGTTGAAAAACTCTTCTATGTTTGTTTGAGACTAGAAATATCCATAAATCCTACTGTGTAAGAGCAATCCTTCATACCACATGATGAATATTTAGAATATTATATTTTCATATGCATAAATCAGTTTGCTTGTTTTGAAAGTATTTTTGTTATCCAGAGAAGTAATTTCAATTGGTATTTTCCAGAAAGTGTAAAAATTGAGATCATAATCGGTATTGCAGAAATGTAAAAATATCTTTAAACTGTCTATTCCATAATTTCAATTTTACAGGTTTGAATTTTCAATATGGAACTGTAATTCTCACTTTAAAATCACTTTTAAATGCTCTGTCTTTACACAATTTTATTATTTATCCATTTTTATGTTTCAAAATGATATTTAGGGAAGAGTAATTTAGTGTAAATACTTCACACTTTGCAAATTGACATCAAAGTTGAGAAGAAGGAAGGCAGGAAGTGGTGGAACGAAGGAGGTGTCGGAAGGAAGTGTCGGAAGGAAGTGTCGGAAGTGTCAGAAGTGTCGGAAGTGTCGGAAGGAAGTGTCGGAAGGAAGGGAGGGAGGGAGGGAGGGAGGGAGGGAGGGAGGAAGGGAGGAAGGGAGGAAGGGAGGAAGGGAGGAAGGAAGGAAGGAAGGAAGGAAGGAAGGAAGGAAGGAAGGAAGGAAGGAAGGAAGGAAGGAAGGAAGGAAGGAAGGAAGGAAGGAAGGAAGGAAGGAAGGAAGGAAGGAAGGAAGGAAGGAAGGAAGGAAGGAAGGAAGGAAGGAAGGAAGGAAGGAAGGAAGGAAGGAAGGAAGGAAGGAAGGAAGGAAGGAAGGAAGGAAGTGTCGGAAGGAAGGAAGGAAGTGGCGGAAGTGGCGGAAGGAAGGAAGGAAGTGGCGGAAGGAAGTGGCGCAAGGAAGTGGCGGAAGTGGCGGAAGTGGCGGAAGTGGCGGAAGTGGCGGAAGTGGCGGAAGTGGCGGAAGGAAGGAAGGAAGGAAGGAAGGAAGGAAGGAAGGAAGGAAGGAAGGAAGGGAGGAAGTGAGGAAAGGAAGGATGGAAGCAAATCTTAAAAATTATAAAACTCATGTATGAATGATATTTCGGTTCTAAGACTGTTACTAGAAATAATAATGCTAAATTGAACATATATGTGAGACCAAGACAGTTAAACTCATTGGATGGTCGTTTCTCAGAATCAATACTGTTATTTCTGTCTTAAACTATTTACTGCTACTGCACAGAATGAATATTATCATAGAATAATAGAATGGTTTGGGTTGGAAGAGACCTTAAAATTCACCTAAATCCACCCCCGTTTCATTGGCAGGGACACCTTCCACTAGACTGCTTTAAGCTCAAAGACCCATTTGACCTGGCCTTGAACACTTCCAGGAATGGGTCACCTCCGACGCGTTCAAGTGTCTCACAGCCCTCCTGGCAGGGAATTTCTTCCCAATATCCAAACTAAGCATACGCTTTTCAGGTTTTAAAGCCATTAACATTTTTCCTATCACTGGAGTGATAGCCTGAGTGTAGCTCATCTCCCTCCTTCTTTTAGGCTGTCATCAGATACTGGAGGGCTGCTATAACATTTCCCCAGAGTCTACCCTTCTCCAGATTAAGTAGATGCCTGGAGGACTCTGGCTTGATTACAGACACACTGTGCTACACTGAGGGCTCAGACCATTATTCTTACTAGATTTTTTGTGTGATAGTCAGCTGCTGTTTATTGTTCTTCGTTGTAGTGCAGGTAATTGCAGTTGATTGCTTTAATAAAGACACACATGAAATTATAAGAGTTAAGCTTTAAAGCAGAAAGAATCCTAAACCTGTGGTCAGTTACCCCACCCCATTTATTTATTGTAAATGACATTCCTTGAACCAAAGCCAAGTGATATATACTACTTAAGACAGATGTTATACTTGCTTACTAGAATATGTTGTTATGGTTATAGAACAATGCCCCAAACATTAAGAACAACTGATTACATCATGAAGTAATGAAGTGCTTTGGTTTTAAAGTAAAATGCATTTTACAGAAATGAGTTTGGAGACAGCACAGTAAGATCTCAGAAATTGAGTGCCAGCTTAGTTCTCTGGTTCAGAGACAAGTGAAGCAATTCAGGAGTGTCCTCCTGTGAAAATAGTTTATAGATCCTTCTGCACAACAGTTAACAACCAGCATCAGAAAGGTGTGCAAATAAAATACTAGCCACTACAAGTTTGCCATCCATGAGTGGTAGGGCAACTCAGACTCATAGCAGTGGTTTTGCTGTTGTGCCTGCTAGAATAGACAGAAAAGAATGAGGAAAAATATTTTTTTCTAAATCGTTTGTTTTAGTATTGGTACAAAGACTATTTTCCTGCCCTCGGGAGACAGCAAAAACTATTAACAACTGAAATGCTTCCAAATTGTAAATGATCTGAATCACGAATATTTATTTTCAAATAAAATTTAAAATGTAAGTCATAACTATAAAACAGATAGAGATATTTAAAGATGAATGTACTATACATACTAAAATATTCCCACAGATAACTATTGTATCCTAAGCCTGTTTAAAAGTCTAGAGTTCCTAGTAAAAAACTTGTACACAGCTGAGGTACCTCAATGATACTCTCTTTCAAGATTAATTATACTCTTCATTCTCACCACCTCTACCAATTGATTTCTGTAAGTCCTTAGAAAACAGTCATTTTATTTTTTTAGTTGTATAAAAAAATTACAGTGACAAGAGTTATTTGCACTCCCAATTTTCTATTGGGAGCCTTAAGAACTTTATATTGAATTTTATTTAATATAAAACTAAATTTTAAAGGGGAGCAGGGATAATGGGAGCCTGAAGCTAAAGTATTTAGGCTTCTAATTCTTATATTGTCTTCTTACTTACCTATGACAATAACTGGAAAGAGAATAGATTAGAGTTAGCAACTCTAATTTGTTTGATATTTGCACATACTCTCTGACTAAAGAAGAAGTCAAGGGTGGTTTTCTCGTCCTGCCTTCACAAGCTGCAGCTTCCTTCCAGGCACATCCACCTGCGGTGGCATGGAGCCCTCCGCGGGCTGCAGTGTAGGTATGTTTTCCTCCACAGGTCTCCAGGGACTGCTGGGAGACAACCTGCTTCACTATGATGTCCTCCAGGGACTGCAGGGCATTCTCTGCTCTGTCAGCTGGAGCACCTCCTCCTCCTTCTTGTCTCACCTTAGTATCACAGAGCTGCTTCTCATACTCTTTTTTTCCTCACTTGTCACTGCCTATTCCTATCTTTTGTACTTTTTAAAATATATTTTCACTGAGACTGATGGGCTCAGTTGCAAAAAAATGTCTTGCTAGAAAATTACATGCTATACAAAACCATGATTTTGCAGAAAAGAACAGTGGAAGTACAAATATACTGCTAAAGAAACAGAAAATTGACAGTGCTTCATTGTAATAGGTCCCCTCATTTTGCCTTCTTTCTCCTTAAGATCAGGAAAGAATACTGGGCATATGAAAGTGTTGTTTTGAGGAGAAGATTTTTTTAGGATTATAGGATGTGTCTTCAAATTTCTCTTGAGAAAAGGCACTTTGTCTTATGTGATAAATATCATTACCCAGTATATGCTACAGAATATCACTAGTGACAAATTCTGACCAACAATACAGATCAAAATCTGGGGAGACCAAGCAATATACCTTGAGTGGTCAGGACAGAACCATAGAGTCATAGAATCAGCTGAATAGGAGGAGGCCCATCAGGATCACCAAGCCCAGCTTCTGGCCCTGCATGGGACCATCCTCAAGAATCACAGCATAGGCCTGAGAGCAGTGTCCAAAAGCTTCTTGAACTCAGACAGGCGTGATGCTGTGACCACCACCTGGAGGGAGTCTTCCAGTGCCTGCCTATCTTCTGGATAAAAAACTTTTTCCTGATATCCAACCTAATCCTCCTCTAATTCATCTGCATTCCATTTCCTTGAGTCCTGTCCTTGTAGACCTCATATGAATACTTTCTAATACCTTATTGTCTTTTTTTGTTGTGGCGCCAGAACCTGCCCCCAGCAATCAAGGTGAGGCCGCCCCAGAGCAGAGCAGAGCAGAGCAGAGTAGATCAGGACAATTCCTTCCCTTGCCCAGCTGGTGATGCTGTGCCTGATGCACCCCAGGACAGGCTTGGCCCTCCTGGCTGCCGGGGCACTGCTGACACATTCAGCTTGCCACTGGCCAGGACCCTGGGTCCTTTTCTGCAGTGCTTCTCTCCAGCCTCTTGCTCCCTAGTCTATACACGCACCAGGATTGCCCTGTCCCAGGTGCTGAATCCAGCACTTGCCCTTGTTCAAGTTCATATGGTTGGTGGTTGCCCATCTCTTATTTGTCAAGATCTCTCTGCAGGGTCTCTCTGCCCTCAAGGGAGCTGGTTGACAGCTCCTCACAATTTAGTGTCTTTGGCAAACTTACTTAATATTCCTTCAAGTCCCACACCAGGTTGTTAAAAGATGTTGGAGAGAACTGGCCCAAGGATGGTACTGCCTGGCCACTAAAATTAGTGCTTCACGCTTCTTCTCTTTCCTTGGTGCAGAAATTATAACAAATGTCTTCTTATTAGTTTCTTTTATACCCATGGAGATATCTTTGGTTATGTTCATGCTTTTTATCCCAAAGCAGCTGACATGACATTTACACACACAGCAACAGCACACTTTTCCTGCTGTTACTAGACTTAACAATTTTGCAATCTGTGAATCAGTGACCTTTGCAACTAAATTCAGACCTTCAGCATGTCTCATAAAAATAGTAAAATGTCTTCAGAAGAAGAGAAAACTTTGCTGCATACTCTGTAAGACTACAGAATATGTGGTAATGAGTTAGCATCACAATAATTTAAGCACAGACCCTTTATTTTAACAGGGAAAAAATTAAAATAAGAGCCATTTTACACAGCAACATATCTGAGAAACGAAAAGACTAAGATCTTCCAAACTGTTCCCTGCAGTATAAATGTACTTGTAAGAATACAGAATATAAAATATGTGGTTTTGAAAAAGTGTATCCTTGCTAGGCTAAATTGGATCTCATCCTGTAGATGAAAGATCAGGGAGCTCAAAGTGGAGATAGGGAGACATGTCCAGATAACAAGACACAGCAAAGCATTTTTAAAGATAATTAAGGATTCAGGTGGACTGGGCCCTTGGGTTAAATCTGCCACACTCATTCAGTTTGGGGGACTAAATTGTGAAGGAGTGTTAAACCATATCTGTTGCTGTATAAAGTAAAAGAGAGCATCAAAATTGTATGGTTAGTGTGAACACTCACTCTCTATTGTAAAATACTTAATAGGATATTAAATAGTCTTAGTAACAAAATGAAATAAAGCCATTATACCATCTTGGCATGGGAAAATATGTTAAATTTTTTTTTTCCTTATGTTTTCTTCTTTTTTTTTTTTTTCTCACACAACATGTGAATCATAATTTTGACCATTTTGGAATGCTTTCAACAGATGAACCTAGCATAGTAATTTCATTACAGGCTCTTGCCCTTACATGCTTCATTACAGTTTTGCAATATGCTCCACAGTCATTAGAGTTTTTTGTCTCTTTTACCAGAGACAATTTTTAAAGGACTACTTAACCCCTATAAATCATATTTTCTCTGGTTTCTCAAAGCTTTTTGAGAAAGTTTTTTTGGTTTTTTTTTTTTTTTTATATTGCAGAATTCCTAATGGCTTAAAACTTTAAGGCCCACTACAAGCAGAAGTTAAAAATTCATCGTATTGTAAAGAGACTGTTAAAGCTAATGAACTGCCAGTCTTGGTATTTGTGTGTTCCTAAATCCTTTCAATTTCAAGGTTTTCTTCCTGAATCCTCAGTTTAATTAGAAAGCATTGCGTTTATAAAACAGACCCATTTCAATTGCTTCTGCAAATTCACCTTTATTTTACATGATTGTACTTAAAGAAATCTTGTTTCATTCATACACTAAAAGTATAGATTTGACATCACATGTGACCCTTTCATCTGTCTGAACTGTATTTCATTGTGTGAATTTCTCAGTTGCTTCAAATAAGGACAGATTCTTTTCAATTCACATAGCATGTTATCTGAAGATCTCCCGCCTGCTTTCTTCACTTGCTTTAATGGGAAGTCAAGGGAAATACATTCTGAATGTTATCTTTTATAGTCTACTTTTACCTACCAGTGTGCCTATAGCTACTAGAACCAATTTCAGCTTGAAAGAACATATCAGAAAATCTATTTACTAAAATGGCCAAAAAGAATGCATAACATTTAGAATTTAAAAAAAAATACATTGGAGTAGTATCATTCTAGAGAATGCCATGTATCTACGAAAAGTACAAGAAATTTATATTTTCAAATGCACTTAAAAATCACCATTTTGCCTTTATTTTTTTTTTTTTTTTTGTTTGAAAGCTCTGGCACTTATCTGATTCCATTTTGAGCTGGTTCAGCTCATTTATCTGGTAGGAAAGCAGTTAAAAACAAGCAGAAAAATCTATGGAGAACAGGATGCCACTTCTCCCATATGTAGTAAAGTGTTAGGTCAGCCTTCTGTGTTGTAGAAATATGTCTTTCATATATGCAAATCAGTGCATAGCACTATCTTATTTAAATTTTCTCATTGCTACTGAATACCTGAATCATCAAGATAGTTTAAAACCAAACAACACCCAGCTCTCTATGATACTCCCCAAACTATTGCAATGGAATAACTTTATCAGGTGAAGAGTTTGCTATGAAAAACCCGAACATTATGTCAAGAATGTTTTGCTATGGATTACCATTGTTTGGGACCGTCTATCCCTTACCCTACCATGTAGGTATATGAAAAAATTAAGTAGCCACAAGGCTTTTACAGCTGTTCTTGTATTTTTGGGTAGTAAGTATTTAGGGTAGTAAACAAAACTGGTGAGTTTTACTATTGACTTTATTGCTGTTTCACTTTGAATTAACTGCTTTGCCTTTCAGCTTACCCATCAGTATAATGAGAAGATCTTCCTTCGTGCCTGAAAGATATTTAATTAATGCCTGTGATGTCATGGATTTAGAAATGAATAACATTGTGATTAAAAGGAAGTACTGACATGCCACAAGGTAGCTGTAGTGATCTGTGTTTCTTCCTCAGCTTCTCTGTGGTTGTAGAATTTTAATTAGCAGTTCCAAAAATTTGTCTTAGCATAGTCTGGTGACATATCACAATAGAGCAGGATGTGCAACTTAGAAAATTATCACTTTGGTTGGAAAAGACCTTTAAGAACATTGAGTCTAAATATAATTAGCAAATATATATACAAATTAGCCATAAATAAATGTTTTACTGTTTGAAGGGAACACATGGTTTATCTGGTAAGCTTTGCAAGTATTTGTGTCATCACAAGCACACATATCCAATGCATTAGATGGGAATATAATAAGAAACCTGTGTGAATAAATAGAATGATTCTCAGGATAGGATATTTGCATGATTAGTCCTTCTTCCTGACTTCTTGAAATGAATTATTTTTATAAAGTAATGATTGGAATTGTTACTCTTTTGGAAGTTCTTAGTGTATTACTCACATTTTTGGCATATAAATGCCAAATGGGTTCATTCACATGGTTTTTCAGATAAAGATCAAGATTTAGTGTTGCTTAAGTGGGAGGCAGAAATACTTAAATTCTCCAGCCTCCTTCTTAGTACCTAATTTATATTAGAAAATCAGTACACAATCTTGTCCCTTAAGGTCCAGCTGTCAACCAGCTGAGCTGGCTCAGTTTATACCAACAGGGTGACATTAATAGGGTTGACGTGATGCACACAGAAGCCCTCAGCGTGCGTTTATAACAGACAGTAATTCCATGCTGTTGGACAATCCCAGAGCTGACTTTGGATCACCAGAAAAGTAGAACTATAGAGATTTAATGGAGAGGTCTCTGGAGAAGGTGGCCTGAAAAAACTAGCAGAAATCCCATCTGTGTGTTTGTACAAATAATTTAAATGCCATTTACAGAAAAAGACCTTCAAATTTATCCAGCTTTTTCTGCAGATTATTTGTAAACTATATGCATTATATGGAGAGTTTCACTGAGCGTCTGAAATATGATTCACTGAGCTGGGTTTAAGTGGACTGAATCAGGGTTGGGAAGCAGTGAAATAAAGGTTTTCAGAAATACCTGACATCAAAGTCCTGCTGAAATTTATGTATTTTTTATGTCCAGATGTTTTTAAAAATAATGACTGACCATTTAGCTACCTAATATTTTTAATCTGAAGTAGGAAAAAACTTAAACCGTAAGAGAAAACTCATCTTTTATAGCTTTAATCTTTTTCTTAGTTTATTTCCAATTCATTTATACAAATAATATTATTAGGCAATGAGAACTCATGCTGTATAAAAATATTAATGCTATACTTCCAAGTTAAGACTATTTTTTTCCTGGAACTGTTTAAAAAAAAAAAAAGCCTATTTGGATTCTCTCTTCCTCACACTCAATATTATATGAAAATAATTTAAATATTATATTTTGACCTTACATGGTGCAATTATATCCAGAAATTCAAGGCTCTATTTTTAAATTGTTTACATAGTTTTCTGGCTATTCTAACTTCACGTAACCATTCTTTTCAGATATATATTTTTTCAATAAGGCATCACAGGGGTCTGTGAGAAGTTTTACTGTGAAGGACAACTAACATGCAAAATACACATGACATATTCCACATATTTCACTTCAGAAAGTTACAGTATGCTTAGACGAAATGAAATATGAAATAAATAAATTAAACACAACATTTCTAAATCTTGGAAATCTCTTACCTTAACTTTGAGTCAGTGTGCAGACTGTAGACATGCAAATGTGAAGTCCATGGAATAGAGCAGAAGGTGTGTTGTGCAGAAGGGGTACAGAAGATTGCTCTGAAGGGTGATGCAAGCAAGATTGCATCCTATGAAGATAGAATTTGCTTCTGCTGGTGAAAACATAAAAAATTTGTGCCAGCAGCCAAGTTTTCTTGAGACATTTGACCTGTACATTCTTGAGGGCTTGCAGATGTGATTGAATTTGTCCTTTGATCTTTTTTTCTTTTTAATGTGAATGGCCTGATCTTGTATTGTGTACTGTACTATATTGTTTTATAAACAGACATATTTCAACTGTTGGAAAGCAGTAGTTCAAAGTTAGGTTACAATTATAAATTGGCTGTCAAAATAATTAATTTTCTGGTTTAAGCAAAATATCGATAGAAAATTAAATCCACTCCTATGATACAGATCCATTTTGAATTTACAGGGTAATTTGCATTAGTGGTTGTACTGCATGTGCAATAAATATGACTTGCTTGGTTTCTAATGATGATAATAGTCCTCTTTGTATTACTATAAGAATTGAATCTACCATCATTATTTTCCTATTATTATTGTGCTGTAAAGGAAAAATTGTTTTGCATTAACCAAGGAGTTAAGTGCAGGTATTAAGCATCATGCTTGCAGGTAGTCCTCAATTCTGAAAATACCTCTCAGAAGCTGCATCAAATGGGAAAGCTAGACAGATGGCAGAATGCAGAACCTGCCATTTAGGATTGAGTACAAAATAAAACCCAAGGAATTCTTCATGGATGCTGCATAAGTACAAAGACACCATTAATTAAGTTTGAAAAATAGTCAGTGTTAAACTTGTTAGATGAATAAAAACTATGTTAATCAAGAGATTACAGTGCCAAGTATGCTACAAGGCATTTTAGTAATTAATATAATTTCCAGCATGAAAAAACACTATTTTTAATTTAGATTGTTTTCAAGTGCGCAACAGTTTGAAAATAATGCTTTTATTTTTCTATTTATAATAACTGTGTATCATTATAAGAGATACTGGAAACAGGTTTTTGAAAACAATGTTATTTTAAAGGTTAATTAAATTCATAAATACTTCACATGAAAAAATTTGATCCCCTGATAATCCTGAAGACTTTTAAAGGCAAATGTCTTTGTTGCATTCTCTTCTCACTAGTACAGGGGCTCAGTCTTACGTGCATTCTAATACTTTTTTATGTTCCTCATGCATGGCCTAGATAGCCTTGCCTCCATTACCATCATGATTTCCATATCAAGTGATGAGAATTCCTGTTCATGATTGGTAAAATTAAGTGCCATAACATTAATGTAAAGTCCATTTGAATTTTTTTTCAAAGGGAATCTCCTCCTTCCTAAAGAAAACCATTGGCCATAGCAAACCTACTCAGTTTCTCAGGAAGTGAAATAATATACCTGTGCTGTACAATTTCCTCAATTTTTTTTCACCAACTGAAGAAAACTGCTGCTTTCTTTTTCTTATATCATCTTAGACTTACTTTAAGTTATAAACTTCTTTTGAATTTCTATTTATACCTAATTACTTTAACAGTTTGCTATAGCATATGTATTAATAAAGGCCATTTGTACAATTAAGAAAACATAAAGGTGCAACAATATTTTATCTTATACAAAATTTGAAAAAACCCAACTATTAAAACTTATTTCAGCAAATAATGTCTGTAAGACTGTTCCAGGAGGTTTTGTCCAGAACAATGTGCAGTTCTTCCCAATTATATTTTCCCCTCTGATTACTTTGTGCACAAGTATTTTTACACAGTCTTCTAATGGTGGCATGTTACTACTGGGGTAGAGTATTGCCCTGCCATCATTGGAATTGACTCGATTGAAGTTGTGTTCAAATTTGCTGATGGGACAAGGTTTTTTTGCTGAACACACTTTAGCAAGCAAAAGAGCCTCTTAGTCTTTAGATGCCATGAGTCCCAGAAAAAGATTAATGAGGTGATGATGTGCCTTGTGTTCTGAAGAGAGATCAAAAACTTATTTCTGGAGTCACCCCCCTCTTGGTACAGAAAATGCACAGAGGGGTTTGAAGCAGCACTTTTACCCTCTTTGCGTTCACTAGTAAATCTGAGGCAGGACTTGCCCCAAAAATACTGTTTTTATGCAACTGTTAACCAGACAATATCTCTGGGAAAATTTGCAGTGGCAGAAAGCAAGCCCTTCCTGGGAAATCTACTGAAATTGTTCAGAAGTTATTCATTGTTGCTAAACTCTGCTGTCTAGCTGCCAGATATGTTTGGGAACCATGTTGACATAAGCAATCTACTGATGCTGCACTATTGAGTAAACATAGATATTTTCCATAGGTGTCATGGAAAAATATTTCTATTGGTAAAAATGAGTTTAATATAAAAAATAAGAGCATGGTAGGAAAAAAAAATACATCAATGGGATGAAGATGCCTAGAATTCTTATTTTTAAGTTACACAGAGTGAATATTTTCTAAATTAGGTTGAATTATCCTACTTGTATCCTACTATTAACTTATTAAGAAGTAGGATACATTCCACATATCTGGTGCACAAGATCATGTTTCCAACTTATTAAAAACATACTAATAAAAGAAAAATTTTCTGCCTTGTGGAAAAGTAGCCCATTAGTAATCTTATCAAAGGTAGGATTATATCAGTATTCTTACAAGATGGTAGTAGTACTGTGAAAAGCCTTTTGGCATGTATTTAACTGCAGGAAACTTGAGAAAGCAGAAGAGTGTCTTTCCCTGCTGTAAGCTGTACTTCCTATTTGCAATTGCTGCTTAAACATTGTCTAAAGAAAACTTGTCAAAATAAGAATATTGTATATAAGCAATATAAACACTGATTCAGTTCCAGCCAATTTTAACTAGAAAGTATGAGACACATGCTCTAGTTGAATATTCCAATGCATAGATGGAGTATACCATCACTAATGAATGTGATGGGAACTCTGGATAAAGGAGAAAATGCAGATGAATTTCAGGGAAGGAAGGTATTGGAGAGCTAACTGCAGTCCCTCAACTTTACAAGAAATTAAGTCCAGTAATCCCAACCAGAAAGATATATAACTCCATTTTGAAATGAGTTGCCTTTATTGTCCTCTCTTCTTCCTGTATGAAGGAAGAGTGTTTTGAATCAATCTTCAAAATGATATGGTAAAGACCTTAGATGCCTCCACTTTTTTTCCCCCCCCTCAGAAACAGCCATCTCAAAGCCCTTTAAGAGCTGATTTTTTTCCTTTAAGGTGCCATGTTTTAAAATAGCATCTTCTCATTTAACAGGGTATTCCAAATATCATTTACAAGTTTAGACTAAAAGTAACACTCTTCCTAGTAATCTTTCCTTTTTTACAGCACAGTGCTAACATGGGCAGCGAAGAAGAGAACAGACTGCAGCTCTTTCTGGAACATCTTGAACAAATGCCCTTGCTTATGTTCTAATCATTCACTTCACCAAAATAGCTAACGATGAAGAAAAGGTTGTGAAGCATTACTAGTAGTATCATATGGCAATGTGTGGGTGTGATTTATCAAGTAGCATTTGTATCACATAGATTTGTATCACCCTTAACTTGGCAAACAGCAAGTTAAGGGTTTCTTCAGCTCTCAGACTGATGTTAAATGTCAGTAATTTAATAAAAAGATAACGAGAAAGATATTTTTTGACTCAGTGAACATGAAACTTAATTACACCCCTACCATGGACATCTGAATATTATGAATGGACAGTGTCTGATTTAGAAAAAAGTAAAGAATTATCACGGTTTCAAGAAACATATTACCTTAAACAGTTTGCTGATGGAACATAGCCTATTCATTGGTTGAAATGAAGCAGACAGACAAGACATGTGAAATAATTTTTTTGTAGCTCAAACATTTATTTTCTAAGATATTGCACAGTAGATAAGGGTGTGTAACTTGCTACACTTCCCTGAGGAATCATCATCCAAGGGGATTTTCTCCTGCATCTTTGAAAATGCGCCTACCTTTTCCACAATACCTTTACAGCAGCATTGTTAGGCCTGATCAGCTGGCATGGACGGTGAATTATCAGCAGCAAAGCTACTGGCCAGAGTAATTTGCTTAAATGGATTTTGATCTACAAGATATTTTTGAAGATCTGCTTCAGCCCTGTTTGTCAAACACAGCCTTTAAATAGTGCTTAACAATTTCTCAGGCTGTGGATCACATGAAAAAGTATTTTCTGGTGTCTGTACTGGGCCATATGCTCTTTATTCTCTCCCTCAACTTCTCCATCACCTCTCATCTGTTTCACATGAGCTATGTTCAAGGTCCACAGGATACTTTTCACAGGATCTTGAGGCTGGTGCAGTAAGAATGATGAATATATCACACCTGGAATGACTTTAATATTTGGATAAAACATATTGTCCAGACAAATCCAATGAGAATGAGTTCCCCCTATCCCCCAAAAAACCTTCACTAGTACTAGTGTTCTACATAAACCATATTTTAGTCTGAAATGAAAACTTTTTCTGATAGTGTCTGAGAGATTTTTATGGCACAGATATTTGAAATATGCAATTTTGAATATGAGAGGAAAAAGGAAATTGCAAGAAGTTTTAATTTTAAATTCCATGCACTTTTTCAAAAAGTGTCAAGCTCAAATGCCCATCAACATATTTTAGTAGTCTGCAAGTTATTGATAATATAAAATGTGTTTAAAATCAAAATAGTTTCAGATATTTCCTCAAATTTTATATGCCTAGATTTATTATTTTTGACATACATTAGATAAAAGGCAGAAATTTTTTACTGGTGAAACACTGGAACAGGTTGCCCAGAGAAGTTACAGATGTCCCATCCCTGAAAGGGTTCATGGTCAGGTTGGATGGGGCTTTGAGCAGCCACAAATGAGACTCTTGATGGAAGAGAAACAAAGTTTGAATATAAAAGAAACACAGATTTTACTGCTGGTGTAAAAAAAGTAGGCACATTTTCAAAGTTGTATGAAATTGCATTTATCTGCGATTTTCACTACTGTAACAGAAAGGTTATTAAAAACTATGCAGAAGATATCAAATTTTAAAATAGATAAGAATTACAACATGAAATGCAAGGGATGGATTTCAACATGAGACTATCAAAGAGAAAATATCTGTGTTTCAACACTTCATCATGTTAGAATATCATGAAGTGATAAAGAAGAATGCAAAATATCGTTCAGGATATTATTTACTGTCATTCAGCCTGGCCATTAGTACTAATTGTTGTTTTAACTAATGTAGATATACCACACATCCTTTCCATTCACTGAAAAATTACTGTTTACCATGAATAAGCAATAAGGATCAAATTTTATTGAAACCATTTTAAAAATGTGAAGTGTTTCATTGTAAATGATCTGTGATGTAAATACTTATTCCACCTTAGTGAGGGACAAATAAATTCTTCCATATCATAATGGTTTACATTTGTATAAACTAAGCCTTTACTCTGAAAATATGTAATATATTTTTTTTTCTATTTGTAGAAGAAAATATTCATAGAAATACAGCATGTGAGAATTAAGTAATTTTAAATAAACAAATCAAATGAAAATATTCTGCAAATAATGTTAAATAAAAAGCTGTGTTTTAAATATGATGTAGATACTAAACAGAATTTTTGTACCAGATATTTTAATGACTGTACCAGATATTTTGCACAGGAAGAGATGTGCTTAGCATTTCAGTCTTTTCCAAGGTGTTAATGATCTGCTACGCTGATCTCTGTGTATTGCCTGGGTGTGTGTGGAAGGGGGTGCATGGGAAGGGGAGTGTGGATGTTTGCTTAACTATTGAATTATTTGAAAGTAACTGTATTCAGACACTTGAGGATAATAAATTAGTGCTTTTATTATTGTTTTGCGCAGAAAGTTTATTGCACTAAAGACTTCTAACAACTTAAATAAAAGCTGGTCAGTTCAATATCCCCAAATCACTTTGTCTTCGTGGGAAATTAGCAGAATCAGTCCTAGAGTGAATGGAATCATTCCTGTTCACGTTAATAGGCATCACTTCCCCTCTCACGTTATTTTGGATTAATTTGGCATATTGATACATGTCATTAAGCAATTATAAAAGCTCCATATTTTTGCTTCCAGAAATCCAAGACCCACTGAAGAGAAAGTGGGGTTTATCCAATTAAGGGAGAAGTCTGCATCATAGCTAGTTGTTCTCAGCTTTTGTTTATAGTTAATGAAAGAAAACAGGCAGTTGCAATGTGTGATTCTTCTGAATTAAGGTATCTACTTAAGATGAGATAAACCACAGCCTAAAAAATTCCTGCTACTCTGTATTGATTATATATAAATCCTTGTATCAATACATCAAAGAGACAAGCAGACTGCCTGTGCCTGAAGTCAGATGAGAAGTTGAAGGCTTTTCACTAATTACTATGCTTTGGAATAAGCTATTTGCTTTCTCCGAGCAGAAATTCCTTCGGATTCTTTATAATATCTGTTTTTCTATTGTTTTTATCTTAGTTTGGATAAAAAAAACCCAAACAACAAAAAAAGCCATCTTGCTCACCTATTTCGACTCAAAGTCTTTTTACATTAAGGTGATCTGAATTTTAAAAATGTGGTCTTTCCTTTCCCCTTCTTCATCTACCAAATATGCAATTTTACTATTTTTAAATTATCTTCTCTTTGAAAGAAATTATATATGCATATTGGAAATCCATTTCACTGTTATTACTGAGTACTTTGTATCATATATGAAATGCTAGGGATCATGCAGATTGAAATACCTTAAAAGTAATGAATCCAGTATTGCATTTGTTTTTCTTTTTAAAATGAAGCTATATTTTAATAACAATTCTATAAATTCATTCAGATCTAAATATATATACCACACATTTATAAATGCAATTCTTTTAATTACTAACATATCATACATTTTTTTAATTGAGACTAGCATTAGTTTCAAATTAAATGCATAATAAAAAGAATTTGCCTATAAATTCTTTATTAACACTCCTTAATTGGATATTTTAAACTGATATTTTTAAGCTGTTACTGGAAAAGAGAAGGCTGGGGTAAAAAGATCAGTGTATTTAAATATCTGAAGCAGGAGCAGTGTAAACAGGATGGATCCGGGGTTTTTTCAGCAGCACCCAGTGACAGGACCAGATGAAACACAGGAGGTTCTCTCTGAACAACAGAAAACCCTTCTATACTGCAAAATTTTTATCTTCTTGATTTCTATTCATATTCTGAATAGTTCTATGAAAAGAGTATTTATTAATATCAGTAGGAGCCCTGTATGCAGGGCAGCTGGAGAATGTACCATTAAGGACTGCAGTGCAGATTGGAGAAAGGAATTTCATCACTTGTTAAGGTCTACACTGCAGCATTTCTCATCATTTAAAAGAAAATTTAATGCGAAATTATTTTACTCTTGTCCTGATTTTCGTCATTGTCTAATTTTTATCAGTGCATTCAATTTAGCCCTTTCTCTCCACAGTTTCATTTTTCTTGCACTCTTCTAATGATCAACTTTTTTCTGTTCTCTATCACAGCCAAAACTTCAGACCAATAAATAGTGGTCAATCATCTTTGATCACACTTGAAAAAAACACTTAAAGCTCTTCTATTTCACTGAGTCTCTTAAATCTCGTGTCTAAATTTTTTATATATTTTACTGCACTAGCTAGTCATATTTTTGGATTATGGTATAGCCTTAATTATATAGTAATATAAAAATGCATGTTATCTATTCTGATGAAGTTTAAAAATGTTGTTGAGAAGAAAAATGTTAAAATAAACTGTATGTAATAAACTGCTCAAACGAGAAAAACAACCTGTGCATCATCCTAGTCTATTTAAAGCTAATTTCGTATTGTTAACTGAGGAAATGAGAAAAAAATTCTAATTTTATCATCATAATAAGGGTTTAATATAATGATAATTTGTAAATTAGAGCAAAATTTGGCACTAAAAAGCATCAGAGCAGCAGAGAGAGAATGAGAAGTGAACCTGTTAGAAAAAAAGAAAATATTTAAATAAGGGACTCATAAGTTAAAAGCTCCAACTTATGTAATTACATTACATTCATAGCTGTTAAGAGTGCAAAAGAAATTAAAACATAATTAAGGAAATTTAAGTCTTTAAAAAAAGTGGGGTCTGTATTTCATAAGTCTTCTGTAAGAGAGAATTAAAAAGAGCCTTTAGAATGGTGTGAGATCTTTGGAAGGTGTTTAGAATCTCAGTAAATTGTGTTATAGTAGTAATCTGAGACCCCAAACTGAGAGGAAGACTGTTAAGAATCTGGTTTAAAGTTAGAGAATGTATTTCATTTTTTCTAAGATGAAAAATTATATCAAATCTTCATCATACATCCCAAAGAAAAAATTAAACAGAAAGAGATCTCACAGCAAAAACACACCTAAACAGCCACAAATATCTTTAAGAAAAAATTTGTTTTGAAAAAACCCACAAAGAAGGATTGCAACTATGAAAGAAGATATAAAATATAAACAAATGAAGAGCTCTCATGGGTAAATGCTGAAGTTGTAGCTTAATCTAATGAGATTGTTTTAGACAGAAGTAGAATTCTTAGATTCATAAAATGGATCCTTGCAAAATAGATAAGGAAATGTCAAAAACTATGTTAAAGTTGTAGAAGAAAGAAAGGATTATTTGAGCATAAGTAGAGTTCAGATGATACAGGGAGGAAATTATTCTGTCTCAAAATACTAAAAATTGTAGAATAAATGTGCCAAAACACAATTAAGAAGTTTATGCTTCCCAGACAGGGATTCTCAGTAGGAATTAGTGAGGAAATGACTGATCATGGTGAAGTGCTCAGAATCTATAGTTTTATTGCAGTACCTAAAACATATGTACATTTCTTACAAATATTTATTAAACTTGCCGCAAAGAACATTTTATATTCAAATAGAGCTTCTGAGGAAAATAAACCATTGTCTTTTCTCTTCATTTTTTGTCTCTCTGTATCTTTGAAAGCAGAAGCAAAATGTAAGCACTTTGGATATAAAATATTTTTTAAAAAGACTTGATTTTGGTTTTGCTGTTTATGAGCCAATTAAGTGTTATTTTTTTAATTAAAGAAAAAAGTGCTACTTAAAATATCAAGGCAGATTAAGAATTCTGATTAGGTAAAATCTTTTCAGAAGCTTATATTGTCTAATATTAATCAAACTGCATAATATGAAATATACTTTTAATGCAAGAAAAAAATTATAAACTGGAGACTAGAAAAAGTCTCCAGTTGATGAGAGACTTTGATGAGTGTAGACAGTTCTGGATAGATGCATTGTGTTATATTGTGTAAGTCCTCTGAACCAACTTGGCATAAATTAGCTTGATTCCAGTAGCCAAATAAATATTAGCATGAGCAGGTCAATATATTTGAGGTCACAGGCTTTACCTGCTGCAGATTTTCAGATGCTCATCCTGCTGGCACAACAAAGCAGCCAAACATAGGAAGCCATGTCTAGAATACAATATTTTAACAAATCTAAGCCTAAGTTAACATTCCTTGCCTCGTAGCAAAGCCTGTCAGCCTGAATACAATGGCAGTGTCGTTATTTTTAGCAAATGCATAGCACTACTTCTAGCAATTCATGAAGACGTTTTTGTCAAATACAGTTTATGTCATTCATTCTTGCTTATAGGCAACATTAATGAGCAGCAGGCTGATGCAAAGCATCTAAACAGGATAATATGCATTCATGTAACATTTTTTTTCATATCATGAACAATACTAAGTCTTCAGAAGAATCACACTGAATTAGATAATATCAATCTAAAGTAAACTGAGCCAATTAAATTACGAAAAGTGTGAAGTTATGGGGCAAATCAATAGCAGAAAAAATTAGAGCTTAGGAACTTTGAATTTGAATAAACCATCCTTCAGCATCAGTGGAGGTGGTTCTGTAGAATGATTTTATGAAATCTCTTTACTGTGAAGATTGTGAGACACTGTAACATGTTGCCCAGAAAAGTTGCAGATGCCCCATTTCTAGGAGTCTTCCAGGCCACATTGGATGGGGCTTTGAGCAACCAGGCCTGGTGGAAAGTTTTCCAGACATGAAAGAAGGGTTGGAACTAGGTGACCTTAAGGTGTCCCTTCCAACCCAAACCCTTCTGTGATTCTATGGATCATTTTGCAAGAGAAGACGATGTTTTACAATTATTGAAATAAGAGAAAGGTCTGTTAGGTAGAATAATTTCACTTTAAAGGTCAAACACAAGGACAGAAGGCAATCTCTCAACAGAAAAGAAAGGTTATTGAATAATAATGTTGTGAATACAAAGTACTAGTTCTGTTATAATGGCAGCTATATCAGAGCAGTAGATGAGGCATGGAAAAGGACGCTATAGAGTCTGAACAGAAGAATATTTAGCAGTTTCCAACAACATAGAAAAACATATGCTTTTCCAAGGTGACCCCAGGATCCATGGCAACATGAGCAGTTCAGTCTCTATGTGATTTGTTTCTATATGGATAGAAGATGACATGAGCATATCTGCCACATTTAGGGTCTTGAGAGGACAGATCTCAGCTTTCAGGGTTGCAGCCCGTATAGAGACAATAACACAACGCATAGAGATCTGGTGTGTGTGGTGTTGATTTGGTCTTCTGTGAACACCCCATGCATTCAAAGACCCATTCAAAGACCTTGGGCCTGATCATTGACACAGACTGCAAAGCAAAAGAACCTTTTCTCTCATTTGGCATACCCTCCACCATGCAGGGAAAGATTATTGCATATTTACAACATTTTCACTTCTTCATGGTTTTCCTGCTAGCAAAGATTTTGGCAACTAGTTTCGATAAAGGCCACACATCCATTCTAAACCTGTTATTTTCAGTAAGTAGTAACAATAGCATCATAGGATCAGTAACTGGTCTGGTTGTAAGGGACCTTTAAAAGTCATCTAGTCCTGTGCCCCTGCAGCGAATACAGACATCTTCAAGTAGATCAGGTTGCTCAAAAGCCCTGTCCATGCTGAACGTTTCCAGGGATGGGGCATCTACCACCTCTCTGAGAAAACTGTTCTAGTGTTTTACTTCTTTAATTAAAAAAAAAAAAATTCCTTATACCTAATCTGATTCTATGCTCTTTTCGTTCAAAATCATTATCCCGTGGCCTATCACTACAGGCCCTGCTAAAATAGTCTGTCCCTGTTTTTCTGACAGGCACCATTTTAATATTGAAAGGCTGCAATGAGATCTCCCTAAAACCTTCTGTTTTCCAGGCTGAACAACCCCAGCTGTCTCAGCCTCTCCTCACAGGAGAGGTGTTCCTCTGATCATTCTTGGGGTCCTCCTCTAGACACACTCCAAGAGGCCCAAGAGGCCTTTCCTGTATTGAGGACTCATGGGCTGGATATAACACTCAAAGTAGAGCCTTGTAGGAGCGGAGTAGAGCCCTGCTTACTTCCTTTGAGCTGCTAGTCACACATCCTTTTAACAGTATTACACTGTTGCTTTGCAGTTGCTATAAAACTAGAGAAATCTTGTGGCTTTTTTATTAAGAAGATTTGCGTTACTATCTATTTCTACTTTCTTTAAAATTATATTTTACATAATTAGTTAAAAAAGAGTCACTGAGTTTGTATTTGAAATTCTTATTGAGCTGCATAGAATTGTTAATTTATTAGATTTTTTTTCACTAAAGAAGAGCAGAAATCTGGATGCAGAGGATGAATTCACCCATCACAATGGTACAAGACACAAAATAAATCCCCAATAGATTTTTCAGGACTCAGTCCCCAGTAGATGCTTCAGGACTCAATTGTTCAAGCAAAATTAATTAAGGTTTATTTGCATAAGCTAACCAAAATCACAAACACCTGGAAAATTATTTTTCAACACATATATTATACATTAAATTATGTATCTTATATTTAAACAGTAAATACTTTTAAAGTTATTGTTAAAGTAAGACAGAAGGCAGATTTTAAAAGTGATTGACAGCCAAAACCCATACATCTGGAAGAAATATATGTTCATTTGTTCATTATTTTGCAAAATTTGCTGCTGGTGTAATTTTGTTTATTATTTTCTTTTTTTTGACGTTTTGATTATAAGATATATATATAATTTTATTTAATTAAATATTCTCCTTCACATAGTTTCTTTGCTACTCAAACCAAATTCAATTCTTCCCCTCAGACACAGCTCAAATATATTTTAACTTGGCTTTAAGAAAAACAAGTAGTTGATTTTGAATGTGTCAAAAAGGAAAGAGATTTTTTCCCCTTTGCATCAGCTCTAAAATGTAGTCATTCATTATGCATACTATAAATATAAAAGTGGAACCCAGCAGTAGTAGGGACAGAATTAAGTGGCAGTGTGCCGTGTGTGGTTCTGTTTTTAGCTGCATTCATATTGATTACATATAATTTTTATAGCAGACCTCTTTTAACTATATAGGTGAAGATGGCAATTAGGTGTCTGCTGTTTTTCGTTTGTTGCTATGAGATATCCAGGAATTCTTTCCATTCACTTACCCTTTTATCTTTCAGATTAAATGCTAAACATTTCCAATTCATTCCACAGCACTTGAAAAGTGCATGTGATCTTTTGTGGGCTTTTCCCTAGTAGTTTACAATATATTTAAAAATGTGCTCATATGAATGACAGTTAAAAAAAACTATTTTGGAAATGGTTGGTGAAAGACATTTTTGCCCCTAGATAATGCAGAACCAGTAGTACAATATCACAGTTCTTAGATAAACTGATTAGTAAGCTTTATACCTTACTCATGATGAGGACAGAGCCAGAGGAGAATCATGTCTACTTGCATGTGTTCTATTTCGAGCTGAATCTCTATTACTTGTGTCCTCATTGAAATTAGCCAGTACAAGTATTTTTAATTGTCACTTGTGTTCATCAAGTCCATTTTTATTGTCAGCTCAGGTGTCAGACCCATCTTAGAGATTTTCAAGATCCTGTGTGTCAAATTTGCACATATAACCTACACTCCTTGTTTGAAGCAGTGTAACTTACAAAATAAAGCCACAAAAACATAAAATACTGAGGGAAAGATAGTTAAGACCTTTTTTAAGAAATTCAGATAATAGTAGCATTTTCAGTTCAGCTGGAAAATATGTTTATTTGTGTGCATGTTTTTGTGTGCATGCACTCCGCGAAACTTACAATAACAATTATTTATTTCTACACTATCTATACCAAAAAAATAAAAATTCAAAGTAGTGCTGAAACAAACAAGTATCTCATACAAATATGGATGGGGGAAAAAAAAAAAGGCTTAGGTCTGTGAAGTCCACTAGGAGAATTTTTTTTCTAATTTAACAGGGAAACACCCAAATATTGAATCATATGTGTTACAGAGAATTGTAGAGCATGTGAAATCATGCTTTGTTTCCTAATAGCAAAGATCTCTTGGAATTCTCTGCAGCTTTTGTTATGAAGATTTTTTTCAAATATGTGAAGAAATGTTGATTTCAATGCCTCAGTCAGGACTGTGACTGTAAGCATGCATATATATTGCTCCTAGCTCGGTCCCTCTGGGTGTTTTAGTCATTTGTCTCAGCAAATAAAAGAGACACTGTTAGGGATATTCTGAGCTCAAAATCTCTCCTTTTTCATAATATAATCTATGCAAAAATATTCTCTAGATATAAATTTTGGACTTCAGATTTTTTCATATTGCTGGTGGTGAATTTCTAATCTACTGAAAATACTGTACTTTAAGGCTAAGCATCTGTTTCTTCTGATATATTTGTATGTTTTGTCATTGATATCAAGACTGGATAGCTAACATGCATAGGTTTTCATGGAAAAAGGTGAAAATCCTGAATGCTTTCTTTCCCTCAGTCTTTATTAGTGAGACCAGTCTGGGGATCCCAGGTCACAAAATCCAAGGGGAGAAGTGCTGGAGCAAAGAAGGTATACTCTTGCTGGAAGATGATTTTTCCCTGATATCCATTCTAAATCTCTCCTGATACAATTTGAGGCTATCTCTCCTCTAAACCTCTTTTTTCTCTTTTTTTTTTTTTTTTTTTTTTTTTTTTTTTTTTTTTTTTTTTTTCAGGCTGAACAGCACCATCTCTCTCAGCTGCTCTTAAGGCTTGTGCTCCACATCCTTCATCACCTTTGTTACCCTTCTCTGGACACACGCCAGCATCACAATATTCATCTTCTGTTGAGGGTCCCAAAACTGAACACATCGCTTGAGGTGTTCCTCAAGACCTCAAATGTGCTCTGCTAATTCCTGCTGGCAATACCATTGCTGTTGCAGGCCAGGATTCCATTTGCCTTCCTGTCAACCTGGGCATATGCTGGCTCATGTTCAGCAGCTCTCCACCAGTCCCCCCAGTCCCTTTTCTTCTGGGCAGCTTTCCAGCCGCTCTTCCCCAGGTCTTGCAAAGGGTTTTTGTGACCAAATTGCAGGACACAGCACTTTGCCTCATTGAATGCCATGCAATTGGCCTCAGCAAACCGATCCAGCCTGTCTAGATCCCTCTGTAGTGTCTTCCTACCCTACAGCAGATCAACATTCATGCCCAACCCTGTGTCATCTGCAAACTGACAAGAGAGTGCACCTGATCCTCTCTTCCAGGCCATTGATAAATGTATTAAACAGGACTGGACGCAGTAATGTTTGCTTTTCTCATTAAAATGGCAAGGAGGATTCCCTGAAAATGAAATCAAGGTCTAACATCCAGTGCTCTAAATGACAGGTATACCTGTAGTTTTGTAAGAAGTTCCTCAGTAAAAATATGCCTTTTTTTAATTTGATACTATGCCTTGGCATGTTGTGTTTCACAGAGTTTGATGTAAAGTACTGAGAAGTTGTTTTTGTAACTAGTAGGCAGCTGGAAGCAGACAAGGAAAACAGTGGGCTACTGTCAACACATTAATTTATCCTGGTTAGTGACACCTTAACAAGACAGCAAATAAACAAAAAAAAAAAATTCAAACATAAGAACTGGTCAAATAAAAGCATTACCAAAGCACTGTGAACCATAACAGAAGGGCTAATGTCTTGCGTGTATTTGTCTCCCAGCAAGTTTGTGCTAATGATGCATCTATTCTGAATTGTGTATTATTTTGTGTTTTACAGTAGTTCCACAGAAGCTTGTGCAAGGCTCATGATGAGAAATGGGCAGTGAACAAGTACAGCCAACAGGTTAACAGACAGACAACTGAAAACAGGAACCAGTTCTTTAATGTGAACAGTAGGAATTTGAAAAAATACATAAAGAAATAAAAAACTCAAAAGCGAAGGAAAAGGTCTAAGCCAGTAACAAGACATGAATATATACACACAACAAGAGATTGCATCAATTTAAAACTAGTGAACTCACCAGAGACAAAACTAATTGTAGAATAAGTAAAACCCTGAAAAAGTCTGCACATAAATTTCACATATCTCTATGGGGATAAATTTAGGGCCAGGTTCTAAAGCCATATTTAAAAGGTCAGAGGCAGCATAAATAGCTATCGTCTCTTCCTCTGACTTCATCCTTACGTTCTTGTTTTATTAGTTCCCTCTTGGCTCTTCTAACCTTGACGTGAATCATGATATAAGGCAAAAGAAATGTTTTTGTCTTTGTATCTCCTACCATTGCTTGTTTCCCTGGAGGTAAAGGAAACAAAGTAACTTTTTCAGGAGATATTGGAAAGTAAAGAATTCAAAAAAGCCACTCACCATTTTTACTGATGTAGAATAGAAGGAACATGGAACATAAGGAACCATCTCTCAAATCAGTGTAACTGCTGTTGGCAAGTCAGCTAAATCTGGGTAAGAGCTTATAACTGTCCTCTAACTAGCCTTAGCACATGGATCAAAGAATGTGTAGGCTTATATAAAAATCTGCCTACTAGTCCTGAAAATATCTACTTTGGGATTCCCTCTTGCAGGATCATATTACAGCTCAATAAAATCTTTTCTCATAGAATTATAGTTAACTGTCTTTGTACTGTAGAGCCTCTTCCTTATGTTAAGCCCATTGTCAGTTTTGCTGATGGTCTGATTCTATTCCTCCACAACTTTTGGAATTTTTACCCAGTCATACAGTGTTTAGGTTTTCAGATCTGATGCACAAATATCTTGACAGGGAAGGACATGAAATGAATTCCCATTCCACTAAATTACTGCAGCAGTGCAAGGGCACTCTGAATTTCTCCTCATATTTTGATATAACAGATCATGCTCAATTAACTGTAAAATGCAATAAAAGAAGAATTTTTTTTTTTCCCAAAGGATACACATTAGGTTAATTTGCTGCATTAAACCATTGCTTGTGAAATGCAAACTAATAGAAACACCTGATGCTGAGAATGATGCAGTGGATCTTCTTCTGCTTTTAGGCCAGTAACAATTTTCAAAGATGGCAAAAAATCCGTGATACAGCTTACTCACACCTGTTAAATAAGATGTCAAAATTGAAATTCTCCTGAAATCTCAGATTCTGGCCTTTCATCAAGTTTCTCTGGTTATTTCCTGGAACAATAATAAATGCGTCCTTAGCACCTATCACATCCTTGGCTATGGGACTTCCTCACTCTTGGAAAATTTTCATGGCCTGAACTTGATCTCATTAGTTGGATTTGTCAGGTCAAAAGAAACTGGTTAAAGGGGTTTTTTTGCAAAAATCAAAACACAATGAGGATGTGTATTCAGATTGCTTTTTATCCAGTAATACTGATTCAGATATCATTTCAGTGGGAAAAAAAAAACCCAAAAGGGCTTTGAAAATTCTATGTTTTGGAAAATTTGTGCTGAACTCTCTTGTCTGCTTGCAGATGGTGATGTCATCCACACTACTCTGATTAGGCCATCACATTGGCCTTGCTGGGGCAGCTATGAATGTTTCTTTCAACACCCAGCTATCACTCCAATATTTTCAGAATTATGCCCTTTATGCTGAGTTGATGTTTTCTTTATTATGCTTAATGTCATTCTGTCATCACGCAGTATCTCTGGAAGGTAGGGCTGTTAGCATATATGACTGTTTTAAATTAGTGTTGAAATGGTGAAAATCTACATAATTTTGATCCTAAATGTTACTAAGGATTCCTTAGACAAATTAGGGTCTCCCTCTGCATGATGAATGAGGCAAACAATAGATGGCAAATCACAGAATCACAGAAACACTTACGCTGGAAAACACCTGTAAGATCATTGACTCCAACCATTGGCCTGACACTGCCAAGTCCATCACTAAATCATACAACTGGCCTCATCCTACAGATCCAGGCCGTCCATATCCCTCTGTAGTGCCTTCCTTTCCCAAAGTGGAACACTCTTACCCAGCTTCATGTCATCTGCAAAATAACTAAGTGTGCATTCCATCTCCTCTCCTAGACCATTGACAAAGCCATTAATCAGGGCTGGTCTCAGTACTGAGCCCTGGGAAGCGCCAGTTGTGACCAGCCACCAGCTGGATGTATCTCCATTCACCACCACTCTCTCAGCCCAGCTGTCCATCCAGTTCTTTACCCAACAATAAGCACACCTGACCAAGCTATCAGCAGCCAGGTTCTCCAGAAGCATGCCATGAGAGATGGTGTTGAGAGCTTTACTAATGTCCAGGTAAAAATCCACAAACTCAGGTGATGGTCTCAGGACAGTAAAAAAAACAGGGGATCATAAAGAAATTTTTTTACATATTAAATACATACATAGCTCTGTAGTTTATTGACTGTCAGGACAATTCCAGATACTGTATAATACCAGAAAACCATGGCTTCTTAAACTTCATGGACACTTAGTCATCTGACTAGGCTTTTTAGCTGGCACATAATTAACTTGGGGTTTCTAAAACTTCCACTGTAACCAGTCTTCTTTTCTGAGATGGCAATAGAAAAAAGGAAATCTTGAGTTTTGGGGGTCTCAGAACCTCAGAGATATCAATATCTGTTTTGAAAGTGAAACTGAGATTTCCATCAGAACTGTTTTTCAGAGTAATTAGATTCTTGGCTCCTTTCCATGAATGACTGGATTATCACACCTTTGCCTGTTTAGACTTCTGGCCCTGAACTTAACGTCGAGTCAGCTTGTGCTGTGGTTCCCCCAGTCTGACAAACCATGAAATCTCTGTAACATGGAACCTGCTTGCAGCAATATCCTGTATGTAGCAGAAAATATTTTAGTTAACATAAGAAAGCTGAAAGTGATGCCCCTTATCACTGCAGAGAGGAAGAAAATTGTTCCAATCTCTGTATTACGTTGCTTGAATAAAATTAGTAATGTTTAATCACTTTCTATTGGCATTGAAAGAGACACGTATAAAGAGATAATTCACATGTTACTTTTATCATCAGCTAAATTTTTCTTGATTTTCTAATGAAAGCGAAATAAGTCTTCACAAAAGATTTTACAGTTTTTTCCCTGTTAATTTTAATAATCTTGCACATTGCTTTAACAAATGTTGTTGTTTTGAACAAAAATTATAAAACACAATTTCATATCATTTAATACAAGGTCCACAGTAATGAAAAGCTAGTAATAAGAAAATGTAATATCTCTGCACCAGGAGCACCTACAGAAAATTTAGTTTAGCGTATCATCTCCTTATGCCTAAGGTAACACCCGTTTTGCCTTGCAATTACCATATAAACAAAATTACATAGTATTCTAGAAAGGCTTAAAATTCCAGTCAGAAAATAGTTGTGAGCCTTAGAACAGATTTGTGAAACCTTCAGGTGATCTACAGCATTAGATGGACTGTGATGACAGGCTTGCAGTTGGGACCATGTGTCCTTCTGTCCCATAGATGTCAGTTTTTCATGAGGCTGCAAAAAACAAAGTAAATCTTGCCTTTAATCTTGCATAAGATGTTTCCTGTCAAATGAGCTCCCTTTATCAATACACCCTGAGGTAGAATGCTCTGTTAAAAAATGGGATAGCTCTGTAGGACACCACAGTAAAAAAGAACATACGCAACCTAGAAAGAATTTTAGAAAGACAATATAATGGTTGTCACATCTGACTTTTTTTTCTTACACTCTCGGTGAATTACACAGACTGCCACAGAACTCAGCTGCTGGTTTGACACAAGCAGTTCATCCTAAGTTGTTCAAAAGACTTTTTCTATCTTTTCTTGCAAAAGCAACTTCAAAGCTACTCTTCTGCCTGTACTGGTTTGGCAGTCTTCTCAAAGTTACTTTTTACCACTCTGTTACTGAATGCAAAGAGCGCTTTGTTGAATTGAATATATGCTATTTTCTTTTCCCTTCACATTAAAAACTTCCTGTAAAAGGAAGCCATTTAAGGGCAAGATTTCAGAAGACCAGGCTTACCTGCTTGTCATTTTGAGGGGACATTTAGGTTTTTGCAAAGTAAAGGCAAAGCATGGACTCTTGGTTCTGCCACTACTTTAATCCATAATTTACAACTTCTGCTTGTCATTCTTGAATGACACTCGAAAAGTCAAGAATGACATTCAAATTTCTTCTTACTCTCTTCACCCAATATCATCTCCAAAATTCCTTTTTTTCAATGTTTCTGTGGGGTTTTTGTGATAAAATGATGTCAATTTGAGGTTTTTCCCAAGTGTTAACACAGTTGTTTCACACATAGCAACACTGTTGCAAAGCAGTTTTTGACCCAAACTCTGACTTTTGCCACAATCCAGAACAAAATAAATCAATTATTTATGTCAATATACATATATACTTTGTATATGTTTTAAGTCAGAAGTTAACTAGTTGATCTCTGTGTAGTTATGCTGCCCCTACTAAGGATTTCTATTTTTTCCCACAGTCCAGTGTGATCACTGGAAGACCACTCATGTATACTGAAATGGGTGAATTTCCAGACTTTTTAGTCCAGTCATAGTCTGACAAATATTTATGCATCTTAACCTATAAACATTCTTGATACATTTTGTCTGCCAGTTTAACCCTCATAGAGAACAGCTGAGCACTATTTTTCCGTTATTAATTTGCCAATAACATAATATTAACTTTTATTAAAAAGGTAACATTTTTTGCAGGGGTAATGTTTATTTATTTATTTAATAATGTATTTTTTCACACTAACATAGCAGATGTTATAGAGGGTTCATAACTTCCCAGACACATTCCTGTTTTTATCTATTCTCTTTTGTAAGTGCAAATGAGTTGATATGTATTCCTTTCATCCTTTTTTGTTTGTATCACATTTATTTGGGTTTTTTTTGACTGCAAGACATACCCATATATCTTAAAAAGAAAAGTTCTATTGATATCCAGCAAGTATTTCATGGGCCTCAGTGATTTAAAATAACACTTGTGGACTTATGGGAAAAGAAGGTATGCTTGTGACTTCTTCTAGTCTACCTACTATCTGTCAGAGATATAGAAGAGTAGTGAATACAGTTTGGGGACTGGGAATGGGAGACAAAAAGGTAGGATAAAGTTAGAAGAATCACCTGGAAGGACCTATTAGCAATAGTATTGCCAAAGTAACCAGCAGGATGTCAACCTGCTTTGCCATAACAGCTCCTTTAACTCCTCTGAAAACAACTCTTGGATAAAGATAAAAACTGGGAAGCATATATTCAGTTCTGCCTCTCCTAGGTATCTAACCTATGTTAATATTTATGAGGCATGAATTGGAATGCACAGAGTAACTTAAAATTCTCCTGATTTCAGAAAGTGCTGTGACTGTTCATCACTTTCGACTGAGCCCTTTGCACCTTCACTGTTTAATATGTTAATTTTATTAAAATATCTTTAGTGTATTAGTCTTTATTCAACATTGCACTAACATATCAATTTAAATAATTTTATGATTATATAGCATATTTCTTCCTTCAGATATTAACTCATAAACTTTGATATTTTGTTGACATTCACAAATAGCAACTCTGAATTGCAAATCTCACTCTAATAAAAGGTGAATTAGACCAGAATTTTGAACTACTTTTGGTATAAGATTTAAATTAGTTCAATTTCACAAAAGAGGAAATTTTCATTTTTTGCATTAGCATCTACCTTGTACTTCAGTTTATGGCGAAACTAAAGTTTCGTCATAAACTTTATGATGCAACTAGTGTTGCATATAAGTCTTAAAGGTATTCCAAGAGGCATTTTTTTCCTAGTTGCTTGGTTTAAGACAAATTTTAAGAGGTGGTCAGTCCAATATGAGTTACCTCTTCTTAGTTTTAACCAATTCCTTTCCACAAAAAATAAATTATGTCCAGCAATTTTGGCCAAGCAGGTCAACATCTTTATGCTCTTATGGCTAAGCAGGTCAACAGCCTAATGGGTTACTTTGGCAATATTATTGCTAACTGGTTCAGGAGGGGGATCCTTTCCTGGGGAGACACATTTCAACTGCCAGACCTAGCTTTGAACTCTCAAACACAACAGAGATATGAATATTGCTGTGAAAGGCCACAAAGTTGAATAGGGGCTGAACCACCTGTTGGTACAAAGAGATGCTGAATGTGCTGGGACTACTCAAGGTGGAGAAGAGAAGACAGAAGAAAACTTATTAGTATTTATAACTGATAAAGAAGATGGAGACATACTCCTCTCAGTTGTATTCAGTAAATACGGAAGAGACAGTGGACAGAAACTGAAATATAAGAAATTCCATCTGAACATAAAAAAACATTTTGTTTCTGAGAGTGCCCAACAGGTTGCTCAGAAAGTCTTTTCAGTCTCTGTCTGTGGAGGCATTCAAGACCATACTGCATACAATCATGGGCAACCTACTCTAGTTGGTGCAATTTTAGCAGGGTATTTGGACTAGACAGTCTCAAGAGACCCTTCTAATCTCAACTTTTTTGTGGGTCTATATTTATATCTAGTTTATTCAGAACACTATGAATTTCACACCACACAGTAGCAAGATTTCTAGTGCTAATATCTGCAACAGTGGCTTTTGGGAACCAGCTTTACTGTGATTGTTGGTTTGTGGGGTTTTTCTCCCCTTTACTTCATAAACAGTACTTGTCCATCTGCCTTCAACTAATAGTGGCAGTTTGTTTTAAATTTCAGTGGAGCATGCCTTCATGTTCATTTGCTGTTTAACAGCCTCCACAATGAAATAGTTGTAAAAAAGTGCCCTCTCAAAAAAATCTGTCATATAACACAAAGATTATTTTGTCTGATATCCTTTAAGGGAAAATAAATAAATAGTAAGCCAGGATAATATGTTTAATTCATTAACTTTTTGGAAACTAGATAGTTGTCCAAATGCCTTTTTACTGTTTTTCAAAGGATTTGGTAAGTTTGTACACTGTCAAATGGAAAAGAGATTCTGCAGGCAGCAAGCTCTGTCTTATGTGCAATCTGTCAGGCACTGAATTATAGTTATAAATAGCTTGCTATGCTTTTGTGTACTATAGATTGCCAAAGTTTTGAATTTGCTCAGTGTCATGGAGAAGGAGCACAGATTATAGATTAAAATCCCTGAAGGAAGAAACAGTTTTTGAGAGGAGGAGAATACAGTAGACAGGAAACTGGTAAAGATACATTGAAAAAATGAACACAAATTTAAAGCTTATACAAGAGCAGTGAAAGCTTTGCACCCTTTTCTTCCAGTGATGAAGCACAAACTTTACTACTAAATCAGCATTTTTCAGTCATCCCTCCTTAATTTCTATATTTCTTTGAAGAATGATTTGGTAAATATATTTGAGCAGTAGCCTTCACAGTGGCTGATTTGTGTAGCTTCACGTCTTCCATAATGACATTCATTACTTATTTTATTAATAATAATTAATGACTGCTATTAAAAGGCATGCCATACTTTGGATTTTAACCATTTAACCATTCCCCCTCCTTTTTTTCCCCACATATAAAAGATCTCAAACTTTCAAACACTGTTACATCTTTCACTAATTTATTCATCATTTTTGTAATGTCTACTTTCACTGTATACAGATGTAATATTCATTAATAGATATTAAAAATCTATTACTATTACTAAGGTAGTAATTCCTTACCGCTAATTTTGTTTCTGTTATAACATAATACCTTTTGACCTTTTATGTGCTTACCTTTTGAATATATATATTTGGAGTACAGAGTGGGGTTTTGGTTGGTTGTAACAGCTGGGACTTGAAGTGATGCACCTTGCTCCATGTCCATTAGCAGACTGTACTATCCTGAATGCAGCTGATGTTACCATGTGGAACAGGCCAGGAATCTGCTAATGTTTTCCCTCTCTGGCTCATTGCTAGACCTGAAAGTCTGAATCAATGTCAAAAAGTTTGCTTTGAAACTGGAACACTTCAATATGTCTTGATTATTTTTTTTTCAACAGCAATTACTATCACAGTTTGAACTCACAGAGATGGCATCCTGACACGGGACTCATTGGATGTCAGTGGAAAGGCTCCATTGATTTTAGCTGACCCATTGTGAAAGAACTGCAATAACTATTCCAAAACTTATTTTGATCTGGTTTGTCCATGAAAATCACAATTGAATGGAGTTAGTAAATACATATTACTCAAGCTGAATATCTTTACACATATATATATAGAGAGAGAACACAAATAAACTAACACACACATACATATGTAAATATTTCTATACACCTACTCATGTTATGTCTGAGATTTAAGAATCACTGTGACAATTGTCTGATTCACTTGGCTTCTTTTAAATACTTGAATGAATTTTGTTAGGAGCACAGTTTGAAAGTTACTGCTATTATTAGGAAGTTCATATACACAGCTGTTAGCCTTTGAAAAATATATCCCAAATAACCTGTATACACAATGATGATGCCTTATAAATAGCACTGAGGCCTGTGGTCCTTGTTTATTCTTAATTACTAAGATAGAGGATACCATTATTGAGAACAAAGAAATTCAGAATTAAGCAGAACTACTCTTTTTACCTGGATTCCCTCATTCAAGACTATGTTTTCATGCTTCTTGTCCTTCTTAAAAGACGGGGAATCTCATCTGTTCCCACTGCTGACTATCCTGGTTTTCATTTTCCTTTCATCCTTCTCACACATTTATCAGGATGTTTTGCTTATTTTCAGCCCCTTATGCTAATCTTATTTTTTTTTTTTGATTTGCAGCCCCTTATACCAATCTTATTTTTTATGTTCTCTGTCTGCCATATCTGCTACTTCTGTCACTGTTTGCAAGTTTTATTATGCCTCCCAGAGAAAATGGCACACTTTTTTGTCCCTTTGTTGGTCAAACTATTCATACCCTGAAGTACAATGTGTGTGCATATGTATTGATCAGCAGTCTTTAAAATATTTATTTATTAACATTGGTTATCACAAATATTTTCATTGGATGCCTGTCACAAATGGCAGGAGGTTTGGCAAAGGCACCTTCTGCTATACTCAGGACATTAAGGAAAAGTTTAAACTCTCTGGTCAAAGTCCTTCTGGAAAGTTCGCTCTTTCCTCAGAGCATTGATTTTTAACAGCAGTTCACTGAAGAACTTTTTTTACTTTCAACTTATTATAACCAATTTTAGATTATTTGGCTATCCAATGATGTTTATTTTATTAAACAGGAAGAATTCAAAGAATTCCAAATCTGCTCCAAAGGGCAATTTCACCCATTTGCTGCACCGTCTTATTTGCAAAGCTTATTGGTTTGTGTACTTAAAATTATTTTTAATCAGCATTAAAAAATATTGCTAGCATCAATAGCTACTAAGCACTTGTTCTCACTGTATTCACATTTGGAGCTCACCAGTGCTTCATACATCTTATGCTGTGTTGTTGTCATTATATTGCAAAGGTTCCATATTTTTGTCTCCTTATTGCAAGAGTTTCATACCTCCTTGATATTTCTTGTAGGCATCTCCTCAAAGAACTGACTCTTCCTTGTTCTCACAGTAGCCAACCAACTCCTCTGTCCTGTCCATCACCTCCCTCCCCACCAGCCAACTCACTCTTTTATAGCACTATTCTTCTTAGTGGTTACAGCTGTCGCCTGTTAAAGTCCTAATCTTTAATAATTAGCTCAGCTGCCACTCCCTAGGGGTAAGATTACTTTCTCTATTGCTCTATTACCTTTATTTTCTTATATTCTATACCCCTACTATGTAAATTTACTATGTAAATTTACTATTTACTATGTAAATTCATTTCCTAAGTAACTTGTAAAGACTGAACTGAACTGAACTGAACTGAATTGAATAGCCACTGCAGATAAGGTAAAGCAGGGTGTGGCAAACATGCAGTCTAAATTGAAGCAGAAAAAGAAACCAGACATGAGTTGCGATACTATGTGATGATAAATACAGCACATGGGCAGGACACTTTAAAGAACATGGAGAGACAGAAAGCCAGAAGCTAGAATGTCACAGTATGGCAGTGGTTACTTTTATATTCGCAAATAAATTCAGTGCCTACAGACAGAAGCTGTAACTTGCCTTTATCTCAAAATGTCACTGGCCCAATTTAGTCCAATCACAGAGTTACTGCAGAAGACCTGAGCATTGACACTTTTCACAGTTTCTAACAAAACAGCTGAACTAGGTTTTTCTTGTTTTGTTTTGTTTTGTTTTGTTTGAATATCATTCCACTGTCAGTAAACAAAAATGCTATCATCTCCTCAGAGAAATTTAGTAGCTGTCATAATGTCAATGGAAATGAATCTGTATTGATTTATATTCAGACTTGCAGCCAGATGTACACAAAGCCAGCATCTAAACTGATTCTGTTTGGTCCTCCATTTCTTTTTTACATGAGTAGTGTTCCCACACCACTGTACAGCACTGCTCCCTTAGCATGGGACATTTCAAGGTTGAATGTGAGGAAGTGTATACTTACTTTAACTTTTACACTGCAAGTTCATTCTACTATTGGCAGGAAATTTGGAGAAAACAAATGCCCACTGTGGCTGATGAGTGATTTCTGTAATCTTCATAAAACTTGGCACTCTCAGCAATTTAAGTCACTGTCTTATTTCTTATTATCTATACGTAAGTAATTGCAAATCAGGACTATAGATTTTTTATTCACTAATACTCTACGAAATTGTATGTAATGTAAGTTCCTCAATCAGATTTGCTGCCTCTTAATTTGTTTTTGTTATATTCTTTCCTAAATATCTATCCATTGTTGACTATTGTCAGGCTTTTGTGCCAGATAATTTTTTGGTCTCTTCCTATACAGACATTTTTATGTTCCCTAAATACTCAGAATTTTCTTGCATGGATTAAAAATTTAGTAGTTTTCACATTCTACTATACACATACCAAACACTTGCAGAACTTCTACAAATGTCAAGAAACTTAAATTAATAAATTATTATAAATCATTGATAGCCAGAGAATTTTTTCCTACAGAAAATCATAGTAGGGTACTTTTTTGACAAATTCTTTTCCCTATTATTTTGTGCTAGTTTATTCCATGAAGTTAAAATCCTCATCAATTAGTGGAATAGTGATAGGAAGGAAAAGCTGTAAACTCATGAATAAAGGAGAACTTCTCCCTATCTTTACCCTATTAAGGTGTTTTTTATCAACTCAATGTGGAATGCTTAATGCTTTTTCTTAAAAGTGCTGTGCAAGCATTGTGTAAATAGTTTTCTTTGAGGCTGCCAACTAACAGCCTTTATTTGTGACTTTAGTGTTAGTAACCAAAATATATTGCCCCACTGCTATAACACAAAGTAAACTTTAAGTTTATTACTTCAACACATTAATTAATTTATTAAATATTAATGATAAAAAAACTTTCAAGGCATGTTATATACAGCTTCAGCATTGTTAATGTGTTATTGCCCCATTTATTAGCAGCTATGCATAAGATGTACAAAGCAATATAACTGGTTGATGAGGTATGTTCATACCATATGTTGTTAATCTAGTTAATGGAATAACAAATACATAGTTGAGTCTATTAGATGTCTGACTTAACAATATAAATATATGTTAAAATACTTTATCTTCAGACAGGATGATTACACTGTCTATTTGATCTCAGGTAAGGAGTAGAGCATGAATAAAAATCTTTCTAGAGTTATAATTATGCCAGTTTCAGTTTACTGTGCAAAATTTTAACTGAGGAAGCATCTATACTTTAACAAATACATAGATATATATTTTTCTTTTAAGAAATATATTATAAAGTTATAGGAAAAGTAACTAAACCTTTAAAATCATTTACATCTCTTTGCACATTTAATTTTATTTAACCCCTTTAAATTTTCTTCTTTGTCTTCCATTTATTGTGCTGCATCAATATGAATTCTCATCTACCTCTTATGTACTGAAAAACATGTAATATAATATCAATCTTCTGAGATAAATATTTACTTAAATGTCAGTTTTGGAAGTTGAAATTTGCTTTTCTAACTTCAGTATGTGATGGTTATTGACCGAGACCTTGGAGGTTGAAAATTTAAAAATTGATTCATTCTTTTGTTCATAATACTTCTTGCACAATTCTTAAACCCTGTCATTTATTTTCCTTTATCAGTATTGTCTCTAATTAATTTTAAAAGTGACATATTTATGAAGCAATGATTTATATATTAACATCTTCTATTTAACATACCTTCAAATCATTTCCTTTGTTTTCTTAATAATTTAACCTATAGGCAGTAAATTCTAATACATGGAAAATGTGATGTTTAAGATTTCAGATTGCAGATATCCTTTTGAAAGCTCCTGTAAAACTTTAATTAATTTAAGCAAGTAAACCATTCAAAGGGAATAATAAAACTAATGCTGTAAATATTTAAAGGATAATTCCTTGTCTCTACACATTCCAACTAATTAGTTCTGCCTATCTTGTTTTCTACTGGAATGTTGCATGTATTTGTAATGTGACAAATTTATTACTCCTATTTTATTTGCATTCTGCAATGAAATAAAAATAAAAAACAAAATGTGGGTATGTATTTGTAAAAGCATTGGTTTTCTTTTCCTAAAATACATTGTCTATAATTTTAGATTCTTTTACTTTATTTGGAATATTACTCATTCTTCAATATCATTCTGTATGAGTGGTAGAATTTTATGTTGCTAATACTACATTTTATGACATATTTCCAAACAGATACATTAAACTCTCCCCCACTCTTGCATCTGTGAAAGTATCAACAGTCATGAAAAGGAGAGTTAGTGAAAACATGGCTTTGAATGTTTTAGGAGGGGTGTTACTTCCAAAAGGAGTATTAATGTTGTGTGAAAGCTCCTGTAGTGGCAGATTCACATTTCAATTCCATAATTTTTTTTTTTGAAACTTCACAGAGAGTGGAGACCAAATTTAATATCAACAAGAGGTCAATTCCCGAATAATCCATTTTAGTCTACCTTATAAATATTATGCTTTGTTGCATATTTTATCAAATATATTTTTTCAAGTCACATGGGGAAATGAGAATGTGGAGAATCCCTGAAAGGCCTTGCAACTTTTACGCGAATAGATTTTCAAGAAAATCATCATTTTCATTTCAAATACATCTGGGACAGTCATGATGGTGGTGTCAACCTGTTGGAGTTTTTGTTGCTGGGAAAAGTTGTACGAAAGGACTGGGTTTTACATTGACCAGTTACTGAATAAAATGCGTGATTACATTTGAAGTGCAACTTGGGTTTCCTTGTTCTAGCAGACTACTTATAAAACTAGCTTGCACACTCAAGCTCTCTCCTTTTCTCTGTTTTTGTTTCTTCCCTATTTTCTTGGCTTCTTTGCTATTCTATACACAATTTTAAAACTTTTTTCCCAACTAAAATTGTTTCATAGTCTGATAATTATGATACAGTTTTTACAAGGAATTTTTAAAATCTTTGTTGAAGTTAAGAAAGTTAAGGACTTAGGTATTTTTCTTCCGTTATGAATATTTGAATGACAGTGTTAAATAAAGACCAATTCTTAATTTTTATTTTGAAAACAGGTAGATAATTCCCATACAGTAATACATTTTGTGGACCAATATTTGCCATTATGATGTAAGTTGTCACTTCTTAACAATTTAGCTTCTATAACTATGTTGACAATAATTTCTGTGAAGATCCTAGGGAGAAATAAGGAGAAATTTACTCAGCCAGTGTCTGCATGTGTATCAGAAGATCCTTAGATACCTGAGGAATTTTCCCATGAAAGGATTCAGTTATGGAAGAGATAATTATCCCAGAGTTTTACATTCTTCTTAAACACTACTTAAGGAACTTAAATCCCATGTCCATTCAGATTGAAATGCATCTCTAAGAGGATTCACTATCACAGGATGAATTAGGGTGGAAGAGGTCTGCAGGGGTCATCAGGTCCAACCCCACTGCTTAAACCAGGATACCTAGAGTCTATTGCCCAGGATCATATCTGGGCATTCTTTTCAAAGGTCCAGACTCCTCAACCTTTCTGGGCAGTCTGTGCCATGGTTCATTGCCCTCACATTAAAAAATCACTTCCTCATGTTCAGAGGCAGTCTCCTGTATTTCAGTGTGTGCCCACTGCCTTGTGTCTTTGCACTGAGCATTATTTAAGACTCCGGTTCTCTCCTTTTTGCACTGTTCCTTCAGGTAAGTACGTGTGCTGCGATGTAGATAAATGTCAAAAACCTCCCTGAAGCCCAGGTAGACAATATTCCTTTCAACTAGCAGGCAAGTTGATTCCTCATAGGAGTTTAAAAAGTTGTCAGACATGAATTTCCCCTGGTGAATCCATGCTGACTGCATTATTTTTTCCTCCTTAATTTGTCTGGCAATGTTTTTCAGGAATAGCTGCTCCATAAACTTCTGGGGATAAAAATGAGGCAAGCAGGGTGGCTTGTACTTTTCTGAGTCCTCCTAGTTGCCTTTCATGGAGTTGGTTGACATTTGCTTTTATCCATTCTTTGGGCACTTTTCTCAGTTACCATGATACATCAAACATTATTAAGAGTGGCCTCAGAATAACATCTTCTGGCACTCTTGGGACTTGTGGATCCATCTCAACAGGGCCTATGGACTTAATGGAATACTTATGAATTCAGTGACTATGCCCATAAAATTTGCATGGGATAATAGGACATATTAACAGGTACCTGAAGAGTGAGTGAAAAGCTATGGAAGCAGTCCAACAGGACAAAGAATAGAGTTCCCTCTTAAGACAAAGCATCCTACTATGGAGCTGAGCAGCCATAGATCCAGGTAGCCTTCCCCTCTGAGAGGACCCAGAAGACATTATTTTACCTTATCCAGGAATAAAATGTATTGACCATTCACTTGCAATATAAAAAATTAAATTATTTCAGCAATTAGTCTCCTAACTAGACAATAATGTACTGGCTGGGTATTCCCCTAGCAGATGAGGGCACCTGCTTGATGTCTCTTATGCATACAGGCTATTCTAATTAGTCATTTGAGTGAGGATTACTGGTCTTTGAACTTTCTTTCTGATTAATGTTGAATATTCACTGAAGCAAGGACCTGAACATGAAAATTTCATTTCCAATCAGTGCACTCTATCATCCATGGCTGCAATGCCATTGTTTCTCACCGAGTCAATAATTTATTACTACAAAATGGAACAGCTCCAAGAGGAAAGATAAAGGCTGGATAATATTCTGTCTTGGTAAAGCTATTTATCTCAAACAAAGTGACCAACTTCTAATCACTCACAGGCCTGAAGCTACAAGGAGGGGGAGATGGACCAGGTTTCCTTCCACTGCTATTTTCTTTGTCACCTCTGTGTTCAGTGCAGGTATGAAGACATTCAAAAGGATAGCTTTGATGAATTAAAAAAATTCAGTCTAAAAGAATAATAATTTTTTTAGCAAGCAGAAGGAAAAATAGCAAATAATATTTCATATTCCTCTGAAATTAATGATTTTTTTAATTGAAATGTGTTAATACTGTTCCCACAGAGTAATCCTCAGACTCTTCCTGTCAGAGCTGTCACTAGTCAGCTATTCTCCTATCTGCCTTTAAGTAGTTGAATGTTCTGGTCTAAAAGTAGCACTTTCTATGTAGTCATGCTCTTAGTTTCCAGTGTCATCTTGAATCCAAACACCCTCCTTTGAAGTACCATTGGTTCTTTGGTCAACTAAGAAAAAAAAATGTGTTCCATCCATGCTTACTAATTTAAAATATTAGGGCGTCGTGTCCCTAAACAATTCTCTGCAGTTTAACACTGCTTATAATTGCCATGTTTCTTCAACTCACTTGTAAGTAATTTATGAGTTAGGTTATTGTGAGAATTGCTTAGTTTGAAGATGATTAAAAAGGGTATGGGGATGTTCTTGTGGCTCTGGTATGAGGATACTTTTCAAATCCATACAAACTTCCTGCAAATCCAAAAACCTGTATATATAGTGAGCTACATAAGAAATAATGGAACAAGTTATTATTTAAATTTTCTAATGGCTAAAAGACATTATAAAAGTCCTTAGCAAGTCTTCAGAGCCTCTAACTAAGAAAGCTTTGCAGAACAGGAATGCCACTCTGCTTCTGCTGGAGTAGAAAATCGACATGTAAAGGAAGAATGAAGTTAAATGTGTTTCAGAAGGGAACCAGTGAAGGTGAATATAAATTATTTTAATCAAGAGATGTTTCCAGAATCTCTTCTTTTCTACCTGAATAACCTAATTGTTTGAATATATTTTACAATCTGATAGTATATTTTTCCCAGGTAGAAGATTTTGTTGCCATGTAAATGAGATAAAATATGTATTTATTTATTTACTAATTTCCTACTGTAACAGCAAGCTTTTCAGCATGTTCCTGTCCAGCAAAAAGCTTTTGAATGTTGTTTTTGGAGTTCTTAATTTGAGGAGATGTGTGGATTGACAACAGCAGATAGAGGTGAAATGAAGATGTCCAGTGTCTTGATGGAGGGTGTGTTTGGAAACTGGGATTTAGACAGCATTAATAAGATGAGAAATTTAACTTTTCAGCAGCTAATTTATATAGAAGAATGGTTCTACACTTATATTACTTAAGTAGTTTGTATATTCTTCTTTATAAATTTCTAAGAAATCAGAAATAATATGAATTATGAAGCAAATTAGACATGATAAAAGATATCAGAAGTCCTAAAGATTGGAGGCTTGTCTCCTTCTTATGCACAGATTTTTGATGCACTGAACTGATGCTGCAGTGCAGCACAACCAACTACTATTTCTGCAATAGATGATTAGAAAAGAATAACCTTGTAGATACAAAGTAATCAACATGTTTCTTCAAGAAATAGAATTTGAACAGTGGAAATAATAACTTAATGCAGCCTGTTGAACTGTGGAAGGGAATATAATTGCTGGTTACAGGATATTTTTAAAAATTTCTGAAAATATACCATATTACATAAAATATAAAGATATTTTTGCCATCCTTTGTATAACCACATTAGTTTCATCTGTTCCAACTTCCTTGTAATTTTCAAAGTCCCCTGCTAAATTTAAGGCAGTATCAGGACATATATATGTGAGGTGGATGAAGTGTCAAGGTGAACAGTACCCTATTCTGTCAAAGTCAGATATGTCACACTCTGCAAAGTATTTATGACACCAAGATCTGATTAGCACAGCACTGAAACCTAAGTTACAAGCCATAAAAAGTGTCAGTTGACACTAAAAAAAGCTCTCTGCTGAACAAATTGGGCCATAGTGAACATAGTTGTGCAATATATGCTTATGGACCCCATTTTCTTAATTTTCATTCTTTCCCAAGGCTGTCTTTTCTTTGTGGCTGCATCTTCTCTCAAACTCCCATAACTTTTAGAGGCATAAATGCTAGCTGAGATGATTAGTCTTACAAGATCAATAGAAAGTAGATGGATCTGTAATTTGCTATGTATTCCCCATTGTTCTGCCACTACATGAGTTTGGAAAAAGTTCCTGTTTAGGATTCTTGTAGACCCCCATTGGATACTTGAAGAGTGCTGTAAGTTCTCAGTGCCTTCTCTTCTCCAGGCTGAACAGACCCAACTCTCTCAGCCTACCTTCACAGAAGAGGTGTTCTAGACCTCTGATCATCCTTGTGGCCTCCTCTGTTGCGGCAAGTTCACCTCTTTCATGTCTTGGGATTCCCAGACCATGGCAGTTCAGTTTAGACAACCCACTTGAGTCTATCCCTTTCTTATTTTCCGTGTGGAGTACTCAAGTATTCAAAGAGGTTTATGGGAATCACAGTTTATGCAAACTTAATCATCTGCATTGTAAATTCTACTGCTGGAACTGAGCAGTTACATTTCACAATTTTGAGCATCGTATAACTGAAGTCTTTTGGTTGAATGCCTGCCTAGCTCTGTTAGTTTAAAATGCAACTGCACCACAGAATGCTAATGCTGCAAAGAAAAAGTATTTTAAAAACAACAAACAAGTCAATATGAATTCATAAAGCAAAATGACACTTCAACACAATACATCATTTAATAAAAGTAATTGTTTTAATTACCACACAGTATAGAAATATAACTTAAATGAGAAAAATATATTAAAAGTGATATGTTATAAATGATAAATCATAAATCATAAGGGAACTCATAAACCAATTGCCAAACTCAGAGAGAAATGTCAATGAATTAATATATACTTGTGATGTCTTAAACTCATAAATACAAAACTAGATTCTTCCTTAAAGAAAAAAAAAAAGATATTTTTCCTGTGGTGATGTATATTAGCTGATTCTTTACAACCCTACTATTTATTTTGTATAATAGTTCTATTTTCTTCAAATTTTTAAGAGCACTACCTGCATACTAATAAAGTAGTCTGCTTCTTCTATTGCAAAGTTTTACTCTATCTTGATTAATAATCACTACATTGTAGTGATTATTCTGTGATATTTTTTTCTACTAATACTCTCAGCCTTCTGACTTCAGAATTCAAAGAACAAGGTATACATTATGAAGGAATCCACTGACAACACAGATATATGCTCATGGGACAAGATGACTTTTACATTTTCTTTTGGTGTTCAGCTGTGAAGACTCCTCCATGACACTGAAGATCTCAATATGGCTCCTGTACTTCTTTGGCTGAGTCCTATTGAATGTTAATAAAAGAAATGGCAATTTAATGGGAAAATATTTATATTCTTTTCAAGTAACGTAATTTCATTGCTTCAGTGAATATACCATCTCCTTAAACAGTACAACTAATTATACTACTTTTCTTGTTTCACATAGTTTATTTTATCTCTTTATTTTGATTTTGGTTTAGGTTTTGTGGTTTTTTTAATCTTAGTAACAGAGAAATAAATGTAAAACTTATCATTCAAACTAAACCATGATAAATATGCTTTGTGATAATGCAGTGAGGCAATGCATAATTTTCCATCAATTCATAAGTCATATGAAGATGAAAAACCTGCATAAAAATTCCAACTCCCTTCCATGAGGACTGGGAGACAATGTTTTCTGACTATTATTGCTACTTACTAAAACTTACTTCTTCCAAAAAGAGTGGAAAAGCATTAGTGACATTAACATCTTTCTATTTGTTGTAGCTGCAGTGTTTCCTAACGTAGAAACCTTCAATCTCACTTTAGGCACCTGGAATATCTGGAAACATGATCAAAGCTGGCTCCCTAGAAGAATCAAAAGAGACAAACTAGCATATCTGATTAATAAACTAGGAGTTCTCTGTTGGCCTCAGAAGTATTGGGCAGCCTGCACTTTTAGATAAAATGTTTTAAGGACACCAAGCATACACTGTTTTCTCACCATTATTAAGCATGCTCATGTGAATTTTGTCGACAAAGAGCCTCAGAAATGGACAACCCATGTCAGGTCTATAATCATAGGATCAGCACATGAATGAGAGCTGAAATTTTTTTTCTGTGGATACTTAATAAGCACAGAAAATAAATAATTTTAATAGAAATCAAATATGCTACTGAGAGCTGATGTTGATCAATGACACCTTCCAAATGATAAATGATTTCTAATTGCAGATTTTGCTCATTCTTTGAATGCTCATTAATCTCCAGTGAGTATAAGATGGGAGTATATATTGCTAAATATTAATACTTCCCATTCAATTATGATTTTCAGTCAGATGGAATAATATTATCATATGTGTTGTTTCAGGTTATCTATTGGACAGAGCTAATTTCTTCCTATTTTGATAGACTACTTTTACTCTTCCCCACACATATCTTTATATTTTCTTTTTATTAATCAAAATGTGTTATTTCTTCAAAGATAAAATTCACTGATATTTAAATAAGCATAAAAATCACTATTATTTAACCTCTTCCCCCCGCCTCCCATTGTTTTTTGGTGCAGGTTATTAGTATTTTTCTAGAGTTATTAACTAGAATACGCCCTTTTTTGTAGATGGGATTTATGAAGCATAAACAGCTCGGTGACTTGCTAAATAGGTAATACCTGCCTGCAGCATGAGAGTACAGGAGTCTTTGTTCCCAAGTGCATATTTTAATTTTATACAACCTATTTTCTTCCAGGTATAGACTGTAAACTACAAGGAATTAATTTCATATATAGAGAAAATATTTACCATGCACCTTAACTTTCAAAACAAAAGCATTGAGAGTGTGCCTTATATTTAAGTAGAGGGAAATGCTGACGCCAGTGACATTATTAAACATCCGCAAGACACTGAGGCTATTTCTGTGTGTAAAAGTAGCACAGGGACAGGAAGAAGGTTTGCCATTATTCATGCTTAATTGCCAGCATCATCTACAACATTGGTTTCTGTATGCCAGCTCTTCCCCAGGAAGCATCTAGGCTTGGACAGCGCATCCCCCCAGGCAGTACAGCAGAACAAACCCTGTGTGGTGATGAGTTTAAGCAAGAGTGCACAATAAGGCTTTGCCACCTAAGCCTGGGATCAAAGAAATGTCCCTTGCAGAAAATAACATGTAACTGCATCAAAATTGATTTCTTTAAAACTGCTGTATCTTTAACCATGAATCAATGTGTTTGTCTATAGTTATCTTACTTCCCACAGTTCTTAGATTGCACTGAAATAAATTTCCTTGAATTTCAGAAGGTCAAACGTTTCTTTACATCTGTAGGACAAACTGTACTGCTAGGTACAGACCAGTATCTACACTGGACACAAACCTTGTTGCTTTGGAAATGTTTATTGAAATCAAATTCATCCCTTCGTGATATTTAGAATGTCCTGTATCAATCATGAAATAATGCCGTGTAGTATCAACTTTTACTTAACTTCAGACATAGTGAACGACAAAATGAAATTTCTACTTTTCATCTTAAAGTTCATCTGACTTGGTTGCCATGCTGTTTCAATGAGTTTGTCTCTGCCATTTGGTCCTTTGACCCTGTGAAATGACATCTTTTTTATTGTCATTAAAGCCTCATTTCAGTCCAAACCACACTATCTGTACAATTTATGTTTAGAACATAGGCTTCTCTTTCATTGTAGTATAGAGCAAATACAATAAGTTATTCTTCTCCTTTTTATTATAGAAAAGTAGATGGTTGGAGGTCCAGCCTCTCAATACATAGAAAAGTATTGAACTGACATCATCATCTAGTTCATTAAATAGCAGATTCTGTGAATGCAAATACTTCACTGCAGTTTCCCAAAACATTAGCAAAAATGTTTGGGTTTAGGTTTTATCCCTCCATAAAGGTAAAACCAGTTCAAATTCTTTTGTCCTGCTTCAGGGTAGCAGTCATTCAGCTGAAGGGTAAGGTTTCTAGAAAAGCATAGATTCATTCCAGGTGCCTTTTTTTTGCTGATATTACTTCCCTTATGGTAAACAAACAGTTAGTATGAGAAGTCCAAATCTGATTTGTGCTGGGAAAAATCCTTGTACATACATAATAATGAATAATAATAAAACTATTTCTTATAATTCCATAACCTATGGCTCATACAGTTAATATGAAATAATCCCAGATTTGAAGTTCATAAAACAGATATTTATAAAATTAATTAAATAGAAATAAATAAGATGGTGTTTGTTAATACAATATTCAAAGCTACAAAGTGAAACTCTTAGTGTTTCATGTGGTTTTGTTCCTCTTCTCCCATATTCAAGGAATGACTGTGTATTCCCCAGGTGTATTCTGGATGTGGAAAGAAAATCTTAGAAATGGTGACTTAAATAGTTCTAACATTTCTCAACAGCTTAGTGTTGAGTGCCTGCCAGCTGCAATCCTTTGATTTCTAGCTCTCCATTCTTTTCATTCCTTTTATTCTGAACAGCACAAGGATACTGTGCCACCATTTATAATGCAACAAGGGTAGGACATTTGCAACGTTTCCTCAGTAACAAGAACACCTCATAGGTCATATTTACTGAGATAGAGTCAAGTAACAAAATGCAGTTCAAGACTTCTGCCAGCAAAATAGGATCAAATTCAAAGATGCACTTTTCAATACTCCCAATGCCTACTCTCGAGCAGGCACCATCATTTTAAGTTTTTGGGTTTTTTTCTGAAATGTCTGTATAGTACATCACAGCTGTCTCTCATGTGCCAGAGAAATTACTAAATAACTAAACCTTCAAGTTACGAGTGTCTTTCAGTCCTGAAAAAAAGCATAAAGGGGCTCAAAAAATGTCCTGAAGATTTTATTCATAAAATCTGCAGAGTAGAGTGGGGAAAAAAACCACACAGGGTAAGTTCATGTTTTTAGTTTTAATATCATCTTCCTTACATGCACAGGTCAGCTACTGTCTGCATTGCAGCAAGAGTGTTGAACCAGCAGTGTGTCTCTGGCCTCGATATGCAAACTTCTGGCTATTACACTGTACTATGCTGAATGCCAAAACCTAGCTTAGCTTTTTTGTCCCCATTAATAAAATAAAGGATTTTTAAGATTTTCAGGTTATTTTCATTATACTATAGTAATAGTGAAGTAATAATTTTATTCCTGCTCCAGTTCAGAGAAGAGGTGAGTTCATCTGTTTGTATATTAGTATACATTCATTGCATAAATACAACTGAATATGAGGTCTAGACAGAAAAGATAAATCTCATATTTTTAATTTTATAAATATTAGTTGCACAGGGATTGGATTTTTTTTATTTATTCACTAAAATTGGCAAAAATTCCTAATTTTGGATAAATAAAATTAACACTTTATTTAAATGCAAAATCTACTTGCTATATTGTAAACAAACTCTTCACATGGTGTTTAATAAAAAAAAACACGTGAACAACTTTTTTCTTGTTTCCAATAGGCTTTATTTAAATCTGATTTTCAGCAAGAAATATCTGCAGTAAAGATATAATTATCTTTTCTCACATTTGTGACACTTGTAGAGACTTGTTTATACTCATGCCACTGTGACTCAACAAGAACTGAGTGCAACCCATATATCCTTCAAGACTGAAAGCATGCTTCTTTTAAATTAAATATGTATGCGTGCATGTTTGCAATGACAATGTATGTGCTGATTGATTTTTTTCTGTGCCCTCACTTCTCATTACACTTCTGTTCAGCTGTTAATTGAATGTGTTTGCCTCACTAACCAGTAGCCTCCTATTGCAGCAGTGAAGAGAGGAAAAGCAGTAAATGTCATCTATCCAGACTTTTGATAAGGTCCCACACAACATTCTTACTTCTGTATTGGAGAGGTATGGATTTGTTGAGTGGACTTTCAGATAGATAAAGAATTGGATGGATGGATAGATGGATGGATGGATGGATGGATGGATGGATGGATGGATGGATGGATGGATGGACGGATGTTTAAAGAGTTACAATCAATGGCTCAACATAAAAGTGGAAACCAGTAACAAGAGGTCTCCCTCCGGTGTCTGCACTGGGATCAAAATTATTTAATGCATTTATTGATGATGTAGACAGGGGGATTGAGAGCACCCTCAGCAGACTTGCAGGTGACACCAAGCTGAATAGTGCCGTTGACATATCTGAGGGATGGGATGCCATCCACAGACTGGAGAGGCTGGAGGAGTCAACCAATGTAAATATACAGAAGTTCAGCAGAGCAAAGTGTCAGTACAGACTGGGTGATGAAAGTGTTAAAAGCAGCCAGACAGAGAGAAGGAGTTGGTGATGAAAAATTGGACATGAACATTCATTCTGCACTTGCAGACCCAAAAGCCAACTGCATCAGAAGAAGTGTGGCCAGCTGGTCAGGGAAGGTGATTTTGCCCTTCTAATCTGTTGTTCTGAGACCACATCTTGAGTGTTGCATCCAGCTCTGGGGTCTTCGGTAAAGGAAAGAAGGGGACTTTGGAGAGAGCCTAGAGGAGACCCATGAAAATTATCAGAGAAATGGAACATCTCTCTTACAAGGAAAAACTGAGAGTGTATGTGGTTTTCAGCCTGGAGAAGACTGTGGAGACACCTTTTTGGTGTCTTATATGGCCTTTCCATATATATAAAAGCAACCTATAGGAAAGGTGGAGGAAGACTTTTTACCATAGGTGAGTAGTGATAGGACAAGGAGCAGTGGTTTTAAACTGAGAGAATAAAGGTTTAGATAGTATGCAAGGAAGAGTTTTTTAGAATTAGAAAGGTGAAACATTAGAATGGGTTGTCATAGAGGTTGTAGATTCCGCATTAGTGGAAATATTCAAGGCCAGGTTAGAGGGGGCTTTGAGCAACCAGATCTAAAGTCAAGTGTTTCTGCCCAAGGGAGCTGCTTAGAACTAGAAATTCTTTAAAGGTTCCTTCCAACCCAAAGCATTCTACGATTCTGTGATTGCAGATATGAGCGACATCATCTCTGATTGTATTGTTAGAGGCATGAGTATAGCACAGAGACAATTTAAAGTCTGTTTACTTTTAATTTAGAGTCATGTGATTTAGATCCTTAATATATGTTCTATAACATGCTTTTTTAAATTTTGTATATGCAGCACTGAATAACAAATTTTCAATTCATTCTAAATAATAATAAAGTATAGAATAGAAATGGAAAATCTTTTTAGCATTTAGGCATTACCACATTACTTATATAATGCATGGAATTTTTAAAAAGGCCAAACAGTTTTACAGACAACTGTGTGTTATTATTTTAAGCATGATGTAGTAATTGATGCCAGTGTTTTCAGAAATATGTGTTTTTTTCAAAAACAGTCAAATAGATATAAGTAAATATGTGGCTAATGGAAATTTCAGACCTTTGTAAAAAGTTAAATGATGTCTCTGAAATTCAGTTTATTAACACTCAGATCTTGATCTTTCTTAGGTGTATAGCACCTAGTGTACACACAACCCCCCGCCCCCCCTCTCCCCAACAGACATGTTACTGCCAAACAAGAGTAAATTTCAGATTCCAGAGCACAGCAAGGAAGCAGGGACCAGATGTGTCTATGGAGACAGAAGCTTAATTACAGACCTCGATTGTACTAGTAAGATCCTGCTTAATTGTGCATCCTCCTTTGATAATTTAGCCCAGCTGCTCTGCAGCTATAGAGCCATACGGCATGATATGTCTCAGAATACTTTTTGCTTTTAATAGAAAGATTGACAGCAATGTGCAAAATAATGCTTAGTCCAGCCCAATATATAGTTACACATGGTAACAGAAATCAGTTTGCATTTATTTATTTTATCTTCTGATAAATGCACATTGAGTAACTGAAATTATAGACTCCTTTAGATTACACCAAAGTCATTTGTTTCCCCAATAATGTCAAGGCTCTGGTTTATTAAAGGACAACCTGTTCCAAAATTTACATTTTTAAAGGAACACCTCACTGAAACTAGACAAGAAAACAGGTTGTAGTGCATTTTCCTATAACAGGAAAAGATTTAAGTACATATGTCAGCATAAAGATGTTATTTTGACATATATGAGTACATACTGCTGAAATCTGTAATTAAAAGCTAACCTTGGTATTGCCAAGCTAAATGTCCTTAGAAACTTGTGATACCCTTGAAGAAGAATTATTAATTTCTTATTAGATGAGTGTTAAGATCTTATTAGATTGGTGTTTTCCTCTAGCATGCACCACCGATAAATGATAACAGAAGCCAGTTATTAAAAAAACCAAAAACTGAAGTAATGTAAAATTTGGACTTATTTATTTCCCCTGTCTCTTCTTCCAGCCTTAATATTAAAACACATAGTCCTTTCTTGCTTGCTCCTGTGCTTCATAAGTTCCTGGCTGAACAAAATGTCTATAAAGGATTTTGACAAAGCTTGGAGCAACCCCATGTCTGTTTGGTCCTTGAGTTCAGCCTCGTCTCACTGTAGGGAGGAGTCAGAAAATTCACTTGAAATAAATTTGTTTGCTCTTCCGTCTTTTTATCTGCATTGAATTCAGATCATTCAACCTCCAAATTATGCATTTTTAAGTTCTTGTTCTCACTTTCTCCAGCTTTTATATTACACAGGGGAAAACATATAGAAAGTGAAAATCATGAACAGAAGTGCCTTAAGGCTATGTCAATACCATTAAGGAAACTATAGCTGGTACTGCACTGGGGACCATGTACACACATTTTACCAAGAAAGCCTAAGGTTTGTTTTTTCTACAGTCTGAGTAGCATTTTCCAAAGCTACCTTGCCATGGTATGGGATACAAAATTCCTGGGATCATTACCAAAGGGTAGTACAGCAGAGTAAAGCAGACTGAGGGGTACACAGTTTGAAACACATGAAATGAAGTGCTCCATGGCACTTGATCTCAGCACCAGAGAATGTTCCTTCATCAATTTTATTTATTTGCATGCAAAATGAAAACCCATACAGGAAGCTTGTGAAGAAACAAAGTCAGCAGTGCAGCTTAATAGAAAGCACCCAAGGATCCATTCCTATTCCTGAATTCAAGGGGCACCAAGTACATAAAATGCAAAGGGTTTGCACATCTCTTAAGCGACAAAGGAAGCAATCTGTCCACATGATTCACCTAGTCTGTCACCTTTTGTTGTCTTTGTGAATGGTTCTTTGCCATATCAGGATGTCCAGAGTCAATCTTCTTTGCTCTCTTCAACAATGTGGCCGAAATTTACCTTCTTGGTTGGTTTATTTTGTTTGTTGGTTGTTGAGTTTCTATTTTTTTTTTTTCAAACTCAGAAGCTAACAGTAGCAGAATGGGAAATCTACAATCCAATTTTCTATAAATATATCTTATATCTTCCTACATCCCTCCTCTGAGCTTTTTTGCCTCTTAGGATATTATATTTTTTAGTTTGTCTTAAGAATAATTTCTGTTGAATTTTGTGACCAATGAGCAACTTTGTTTTGCTATTACTGTTGTTATCATCCCTTACTAATTCCCACTAGATTTCCACTTCCAACAGCAATAACAGTGAAGGAAAACAGGGAGGGAAGAAATGAGGAACAGTGTTTTGTAAAGACATTACATTTGCTATGAATACACATTTTAGAAGGGAACTGTAAATTCTTTTATTGATGCAACTATGTATGCATCTTTTTGTTACAGGAAAGCCATCAGGAATATTTGAAAATATAAGTTGTAGTCTAGCAATCATGGTTCATATTCCTCACTTTGATTCCTAACTTCACCTCACTCTTTTGCAATGCAAACATGAAGGCAATTAAAATGATCCAGATACAAAATTTGTTATCGGAATTAATTCATATGTTGATGAAAAACCTCTCAGTGCACCGTCAATGAAGAAAATATTTCAGATGGTAAAAATAGAGTGCTTTAAAAAATCAAATGTTCCAAATGTTCTGAAATAGGATATTTAAGTGGGATGGCTTATTCAAATAAGATATCATTTGGATCATTAAAAGTATTAGTTGCAGTAATTAATTATTTCATTAAGTAGAAAATGTCATTGAAACAATATATTTATAATCTAATTATAAGCAACCTTACCACATCGCATTATTTTATTCTGTTCTTCAATAGTAGACAATCTAAATCCCTTCTTAAAAAAGTATATTACTCCCCTCTGCTGTGTGTACCTAATATACAAAGAATATATTTCTAAAGGAATGAAGATTTAAAGAGAGACATGAGACACAGAGAAAATAAAGTGGGCAATTTGGAGGAAGGTAAAAAGTATGGAAGGAGTAATGAAGCAGAATGTCTGTAGCAAATAGACATAAAATTTGCCGGCTGCAAAATTTCCTGACTCAGTGAAGGGGACATAGAAAAAGGGAAAGACAGAAAAATAGAGTCTCAAATAATATTAAGGAATTCACCTGTGGTCATTGGCTTAAAACCGTGTCCTTTGAAATGCCTGGATTGGAAAGCATTTTATGAGAAGAGCTGGTGTTTTTTATTCTAATGAAAATCCATTATTAAGGTTACATCACCAGTGGATCAGGAGTAAGTTGATGCTTAGTGTCAAGTTCTGGAGCTGCTGAATACTTATAAACATTTTTATTTTTATAAAGCCTACTTTTAGGTATTTTAGTTTTCTTAAACAAATTGTTTGTCTTTTTTTTTAATTAGTCCCTTTATTTGAATATCTCTGTAGTTTTGAGGCTTTTATTCTTCATATTTGTACCATTCTCTGTCATCTCACCTAATAAAAAATAGTACCTCTAATCTCCATCTCAAACACTTCCAATGGCAAAAATATTAAAATAAATTTGGAGCCAAATTACCTCCTCTAACTGGTTTTATGCAGGAATGTATAAAAATACCCGAAGCCAAAATTAATAAAATTAATGCTAATTTAATTTTGGTTTACTTTTATTAAATTTTATTTTAACAATAGAAATCAGTACAATTTTATTTCATAAATGTTATCTTCATTATTTGAGCACTACAAAAGTTTCCTTTTATGCTATATAGTTAAATAAATAAAATGAAATAAATGTTATTTTTCTTTTTCTGTCATACACCAATGGAAGGAAAAAGAAGACCCCTTTCAGCTTGGATCACATATTTATTGACCTAAATTGGGCAAACCTTATAATTTTTTTCATTACTGGAAAATTTTTGAGCAAAATCAGTCTATGACACACTTGCCACAGCCAAAGGAATTTAAACAGAAGTGCACCAAAAGAGAAAATCACCATATGCAGAAAGTCTGTTTAGGACTCATGAAGAATTTATATTCTTCTTTATGTTCAAGATGCCAAAGTTTGGAAGCTGTGTCCTGAACATAGCACTTATAAAAAACACTTTTAGCAGTAGTGGGTTATGATATCCTACATAAGTCAGTATTTCACAACTGATCATATAAACACCTAACTTCCATGCTGACTTTTACTACTGTTCTTATTAAACTTCATTGCTATTTTAATGTGTTATCAGTGCCAGAAAAGATGGAAGGAAAGGAAAGGAAAGGAAAGGAAAGGAAAGGAAAGGAAAGGAAAGGAAAGGAAAGGAAAGGAAAGGAAAGGAAAGGAAAGGAAAGGAAAGGAAAGGAAAGGAAAGGAAAGGAAAGGAAAGGAAAGGAAAGGAAAGGAAAGGAAAGGAAAGGAAAGGAAAGGAAAGGAAAGGAAAGGAAAGGAAAGGAAAGGAAAGGAAAGGAAAGGAAAGGAAAGGAAAGGAAAGGAAAGGAAAGGAAAGGAAAGGAAAGGAAAGGAAAGGAAAGGAAAGGAAAGGAAAGGAAAGGAAAGGAAAGGAAAGGAAAGGAAAGGAAAGGAAAAAGGAAAGGAAAGGGAAAGGAAAGGAAAAGGAAACCTAGGGTGACACCCGAGGCTCCATCAACTGAGAAAGCCCTACCCAATCTAAACCCCTGCATTCAATGAATAAAAACAAAGTCCCAATAGTATGTATCAGCCAAGCTACAGCTTGCAATAAAGACTTCAAGTTTGTCATCTCTTCAGAGCAACAAAAAGTTTTATTATTTATTATTTTCCATTTCTATACTACTAAATAATTTACCTATTAATTAATTAAAAAACTATTTCATTTGTCATTTCAAATAGGCAGGCAAACATGAATGGATATTTTATTGATGAAACAGTAAATTTATAAAATATTTATCTTTAATTCTCATTACTGTATTCCTACACATGGGATTAGCAAATTATAGGAATTCACCTAGAGCTAGAGGGGAGAAACTTTATGTTCTTCTCACTATAGTTTCTCTTGCCCAGAATTGTATGGGAAGGGTAGAAGTGTAGCTGAAGTGCTTTGCTGTAAAGCAAGTCTGAAATGCAAAGCTGTTGGGTGAAGAATGTAAAATCTGTTGCCTCTTCTTCCCCTCTGTTGACTTTTTCTGCATTTTGTGCCTTTAAGAAGCAATACACAATACATCCCATTGCCAAATACATCATGGTATGAAGTGTATTTTTAGTATTTCAGACTGGAGAAACATTTGCACTTATGAAAGTATGTGATGTGAGTACAGAGTCTGATAAATGAATATTCAAATACCTTTAATAAAAACAAAGACGTTGCCACATAATTGAAACCATTTTCTTATACTACAAATATATCTTTTTTAGGGTCTCTTATACAAAATGAAACCTAATGAATTGTATCTCAAATGCTGACTGAATACTTACATATTGGTTCTGCAATTTGACAAGCAAGCTATCTTTGATAAATTTAGGTTTGAGCTCAATAAATGCCTATTCCTAATAAAAGAGCTTGTTGTTATTAAAAGGGTTTTGAAAAGCTTGCTGATGTGATAATATATTGTGGGTTTTCTCATACTGAGTAATTAGGATCTTAATTTTTCAGGGGTTATGACATACTTCTGTGATTTTTTAATCTATCAAATTTAATCACATATTAAAGAGAAAGTTTTCTTTTTTGAAATTTATCTTATACAGTACATCACTACAGGAAGAAAAACATTAAGTACCTGTACAATTCATTCAATGTTTATCACAATCTTCCAGTTTTACTGCTCTTTCTTTCTCAACATCAGTAACAAGTTTTTTCCACACATTGGTTTTCTTGTGCTGATTTTGTTCCTGGTATTTCCTCAACACATTTTGAATCAATTTTTCAGTAATTCTTTACATGAATCTGTACCCAGCTGAGAGCTCTCATTCTGCAGGAATCTTTCTCATTGTGCATAAATAGTTCTATTTTAAGTGTTGATAGAGAGCTTGGTGAGTTGTCCAAATGGGGATGCATAATATTATTTAAAATGCCACAGTGGATTGTTTTTTTCCAAGAGGTGCAAAGAGCTGTAACTTATGACACTTCTGGATTGTTTGGAGGCTGGGTAGTATGCCATTGGGTAAGCTATTAAAGAGGGTCTGTAATGAATAGCATTCTTTTTTAAGTATATTGAAACACAAATCTGTGGAACAAATGTTCTCAGAAATATCGAGAGTTTCACTTTAAAATATCGGTGTCTGACATGGTAGACAATATTTATGTTTGCATCCTATGAAATAAAAGACAATTTTTAGAGGCACAAAAATAAATAGGTTTTCCAGCTATCCACAACAAAAATCTGAACTTATGAATATCTATCACAGGTAAAAATTTCTAAGTTCAGGTAATTTAAACATAATCATGATCTAAGTGACTTATTGATTTATTGGTGACAAGTAATTAACAAGCGATTTGTGAATACACAGTCAAAATCAATAACAGCAATACAGAAGATAAAACACTGTACTAGACATTTTAAAAAGTCAATAAACACATATTTCTAAACACCCTTCTGTAGCCAACGACCTTCTCCCCTGTCTCTCTGTCACACACACACACACACACACACACACATATGCACACTCATTCACACAAAGACACAGGTCATGAAGGTCACCAGTGTAGTGCCATTGTCTGGGAGTGGGGAAGTCCCTCTGTGTCCAACATTTTGTGGAATATGAGGAGATGAGGGTGCCCTGACTTTGAGTGCACCTTGCTGGCAAATGAACAACTGAGAAAGCACTTCATGGGCTCATGCTCTCACAGCCAAAGTTTGGTCCCTGCCTTGTCACCCTGAGTATTGCACCCTGCAGTGCCGCCTCACACAACAGAGCATAGCTCTGCATGCTTCAATTTATTCCTCATGTTTATTGCAAGCTGTCTCATTCTTTGTTTCAAAAGTCATTTTGAAATTTTGTTTAACTGAAGCAATAAGAACTTCAGAAAGAGATATTTAGGAAGTACAATTTACTTCTAAGAGGTAAAGTCCCCATGTTTTCTGTCAATGCTTTCCAAGATGCCAGATTACTGGCAGAATTTATATTCACATTGACTTTAAGAAAAAAATTTTATTTTTGGGCAAAATAGAAAGTAGTTGGGAAATCAGATGGCTAGAATAAGACTGTATTTTAGATTCCAGACATCTGTCTTTGAAGCTTGGATTCAGCTCTCAGCTGTGCACAACTGTCTACAGACCTCATCTAAATCTCTGTTTTCTTAAGTGAGCTCTGTGACTAAATGCTGAGTATAATCAAAAGAAAAACAACAATGCAGTTAATGGATTTGATTCTGTTGTGCACACGCAAGGTACTGATTGTCACTTGAGGGCACCTTGGTTATTTACCTCTCTAGTAGCTGCCATTAAAAGTGAATACACATCTTATATATGTCCTCTGAGAAAACTGTCATTCAGCGTAGTTGATGTCGATAACTTTAAGGCATATTGTGACATTAGGTTATTACTTGTAGGTCACTAGTCCAAACCAGTGGAATTTATGGAGCTGTTAAGCAGATGTGGTCTATACAAATAATACATTGCATTAGGTACATGTCCAACAAAAACAAAACAACAAAACAAAGCACAAAAAAAACCAAACTGGAACTTGTTTCCCAAGGAGAACATGAATTTTTTTAAATCTCTGGTGAATATGACCTGGGGAATCTGACCAGACTTCAAAGCTTGGCCTGGAAGATTGGACCAGTGTTGGTACCCAATGTCCCTTCCACCCTATAGTCTGTCTGTTTGTGTATCCACTTGAGACATTTAGGGAGAAACATGAACAGGGGACAGTGAAGACGAGACTCATCTCAAAAGTGACAGCATAAGCAGGACCAGGAGGCTCAGTTCTGACTCAAAGCAGCTCACTCTAATTTTCTTCTCAATATTATTTAAGAAGTTGTTCATGTGCTTGTAATCAGAAAGCTCAATTTTTTAACAGAACCAAGCAAAATTCTAGAAAGGTGCTCTGAGATGCCAGCAGAGAATCTCTAAGTATAACTCTTCGTACAGCTATGTTATTAGTATTTTTGTGACAACTGTAATTTGTCACAAATTACACACATTTGCACACATTAAGTAGTCTTGAGTGAAATTATATCTATAAAAGGTATACCAAGCATTACATTGGAAAAGAAGGATAGAGTCTTTATTGCTGTAGGACCTGTTAATCCTGCTGATAAATCCTACTGATAAATGTGTGACTGATCTGATAAAGTCTATGAAGATTTCCAAAAGGAATTTGACATGATACTTCTCCAAAACATATTCAATAAACTAAGGAGAACTGTGCTATTCTCATTTTGGCTCCCAATAATCTCATCTAGGTTCCCTTTCTCATAGTCTTATCTAGGTTCTCTTTTCTATGAAAGGCTTGACCAGGTGGTCTTTTGACTTTATACCTTATTTATTTATCTGATTTTATCCAAAATCAATCAGAGCCTGTCCATTGATCATTTTTCTTTAAAGACTAGCCTGACTCTGATAACAAGAAAGGATGAAAGAAATTGCTGTGCTGCAATTTATGATAGCTCAAATCTGAATGCAATTTTTTGCAATGATTGTGAGGTCTAAAACACAGTATCCTTCCTGAAAAAACAGGGATCAAGTATCTTAGAAAAACTTTTCCCTCATGTTTCAAATATTCAATTTTGATATTTTCTATATTTTTTTAATATTTTTCTATTGACCCTTTAATTATTTTGTAGGAGTAGTTTCTGAAATAATAGGTGAAATATATTAGCCAAAGTAATTGCTATTTTAGGGAGAAATAGAATTCAACTGAAAAGTTATAACAATCCTGAGATTATAGTGATTCTCTGCAATATCATGTTTCACCTAAATATTTCTGTGTGGTTTATCTTTTGAACAACTTTATTGGCTTTATAGTGGTTTTCTTTACATTGTATTTGATTGACTTAAAGAAAGGTTTTCATAAAGTCTAATGACAGGTCATAATGAAAGCCAAAAAATTCCATCCCCAAAACCTAGGATGCACTCTTGAATGTTTTGAAAGATGATACAGTTGATGCATTAAAAAGATAGGAAGGTTATTACATGTATGATTTGGGTAGTATCAGTAACCCATAGTTGCACATTGATTGTTTTGTAATACTTTATAATAAGAACTGCACACTAGCATACTGTGAAAAGCGCACCTTTATAAATTAATTAATAACATGTGGGATAACTATGATGTAAATCCAGGAAAAAGAATTATAGTAAAAAAATGCCATTGCATGTACTTTGCAGAGGTCTACATTAAGTCATTTTACTAGGCTTTGAAAAGTTTTTCAGGCTCCTGTCTGATGTGTTTCAGTGGAAATATTTCTGGCATTCTGTTTCTATAGGCAGCTGGAAAGAGAAGATGGCAGTCCTAAAAACTAGAGCTTTTAAATTTATCTAAATGTTATTAAGATTAGATGTCTCTTTTTCATATGCTGATCATAATGTCAGCTTCCACTGTGAAAAAGCACGGCTTTGTTTCCAAGCAAGGAGGTTTTGTTATACTAAATTTATATATATATATATTATAACCCTATATATATAAATAACCCTAATATATATATATATATATATATATATATATATATATATATATATATATTATTTTAAAGACTTATTATCCTCTTGGAAATTAATTGATACACCGACAAAGGGAGTAAGATGATGGCAGGTGAGGTCTTGAGATGGTATTTTACCAACACATAAAATGTATACAATGTACTGTCTATTCCCAATATGTAGACCGTATTGAGATAAACGTATTTACAGAGTGTTTGATTAGAGGCATATCTGCTCGCTCTCAAAACACAACTATCTTCAACCTGTCAAAGGACAGCTCACCTCCAGCTGTCACCTTGCATTTACAAAGAAAGCTTTTCCTTTTCAAAGACAGATGGCCTCATGTGAATGCTCACAAGATCTGGCATCAAAATTTGCAATGACTGTAATGCTGCAGGGCCATGTTTAAGAATACCATGCAAATCTAAAATTTAATCTTTCATCACTAGTTAAAATATATTAATTTTATCTTATTTTTATTTAGGAAGAAAAATTGTGTGCTGTTGGGATATTTAGGATGGAAATATAAAAAATATTGAGGAATAAATTGTTTTTGTCCATTTATTTTGACGTAGCCTGCAATGACTATCAGAATTCCATTCTACTGAAAAACCTGAATGCCTTTAAGAAACAGCTTCTGCTGGAAAGGCATCTGCCTCTAGATACCAAGTCCAAAGGAACTGGATGGTCTGAAAACAGAGAGAACTATTTTCCACTAATAAAACTCCAAACAATATCTATGTCAACAGCTATATGGGAGAAAAACTTTTAATAGATTATACAAAGCAAGTAGCTTTTCTAATAGACCTGTAAATAGCAAGAAAACATTGAGAGAAATATTAGATTTTATGCAATTGAACAAATTTTTAAGAAGTGGCGATAGAAAATATCATGGGTAATATAGACATGATAATAAAAAATGTTAAGACTATATAAGCAAATAAGAAAAAAAAAAATCTATCTTGAATAATAGCAGGAAGTGAAATTAACTGCCAGTTATGTATTTGCTAGGTTAGTTGCAGATAGGTTCATAACTTTCATTCTAATAAAAAAGCTTTTTAATAAATGTGCAAAACCAAGGCATGTGATGTAATGTTAGGCCAAAAAATTGCTGCAAGAAAGTAAATGATACCCAAGGGGAGGAAGAATCCAGTAACTGGGATGATAAAGGTTTATTGGGATGAGGGTACAACATTATTTATTTTCTGACTCAAACAGCTAATCTTAAAAATTGATTAGCTGTGCTTAAATGACCTTTCTGGCACAAAAAAAAAACCCAAAAAAAAACCAAAAAAAAAACCAACAACAACAACAACAAAAAAAAAAAAAAAAAAAAAAAACAAAACAAAACAAAACAAACAAACAAAAAAAAAACCAAAAAAAAAAAAATCAAGTTGCAAGAGAAACAATATTCCCTCACAATCCCTGGCAAGGCTATGGAATACTGTTATTATTAGCTAAGACAAGACTCTTGTAAGGCTAAATAAAATTAGCCACAGAACTTTCTTTGTCTTTCATTTCTGTGAAGAATGATTCTGTAGAATTTCAGTGTTCAGTGGAGGATCTGGCTGATTTTTGTATTGTCCGGTTCTTCCATACTCAGTAAGGAAATTTAAAATATATTTTACCTGTGAAGAAATTTTAAAAAAGCAAAGTCTACATGTCTGACAGGGATAATGAGGGGGAAATGAGAATGAACCTAGAAAGCTAAAATAATGACCTATCTGGTTCTTTCTTTCTTTCTTTCTTTCTTTCTTTCTTTCTTTCTTTCTTTCTTTCTTTCTTTCTTTCTTTCTTTCTTTCTTTCTTTCTTTCTTTCTTTCTTTCTTTCTTTCTTTCTTTCTTTCTTTCTTTCTTTCTTTCTTTCTTTCTTTCTTTCTTTCTTCCTTCCTTCCTTCCTTCCTTCCTTCCTTCCTTCCTTCCTTCCTTCCTTCCTTCCTTCCTTCCTTCCTTCCTTCCTTCCTTCCTTCCTTCCTTCCTTCCTTCCTTCCTTCCTTCCTTCCTTCCTTCCTTCCTTCCTTCCTTCCTTCCTTCCTTCCTTCCTTCCTTCCTTCCTTCCTTCCTTTCCTTTCTCTCTTCCTTCCTTCTGCCACTTCCGCCACTTCCTTCCACCACTTCCCTTCCTCCCTTCCTTCCTTCCTTCCGCCACTTCCTTCTTATCACTAAATCACTGTTGTTTCTGATAGATTACCATTATGATAGAAGCTGCAGCATTACATGCTGCATTGCCTCCAGAAGGATCACAGTGGAAATTCAGTGAATGAAGCTGAATTCATGTAAAAAAAATTCCAAAAGAACAAAAACCAACAAACAAACAAAACCAACAAAAAACCCCAAAACAAACCAAAACACCCTCATTTTCTTCCAACAAGCTGTTTTATTAACACCTTCATTCTTACAAATAACAATGTTTGTGTCCTAGTGACCTAATGAGGATGTCTTATACCTGAAGTAGTAAAACTAGGCTGCCTTCCTAGTTAGAGAAGAGAAAAAAATCTGGCTTATTTAATCCTAAAAGATACCTTGCTATTTGATCAGATGAGTTAGATAACATGCTTCTCGTATTTTGTTTAATTTTTATATTATTCCATGTGCAAGGATTAGGGACATACATCTCAAAGATGTATCATATGTTCCCAATGTGTCCCTTTTAGACAAAGATTTAGATTATGTGGATATTGGAGACATCTACAAATTTTCAACATAATTTTGAAATCTTTTGAGGGTAGTATGAATTACATGTTAGTAAGGTCTGTTTTTTTAATCCTCAGGAAGAAAAATTAGGAGAGCTCACTGAGTTACTAGTAGGGTAGTTTAATTTGTTTAGTCTAAGATTAAATTAGCACCACCTGTTATGTCAAAAACTACCAAAACTTAAACGCTTAGTGCTACAATCCAATTATTGAGAGATGTCTCAGCCCAAATTAAATCAAATTAGACCGTATGCCAAAGTCAATAGTCCAGAATTTATTTCACAGCGAATGTGAGGCAGAAAGACAGAAAGAAATAGAAAAGGTAGAGTTCAAGCAGAAGACAGCCATCACCCTGAGTGTCCAATTGGTCCTTCTTAGTGATCTTCTCTTCCAGCTTCTCCCCCAGCCTCCAGCTAGGTCTGAGATAATACCTGGACAATTGCAACACTTTTATCTCAAGTTCCCAGTTGTTGTGGCTTATCTTCCAGTCCAAGTTCCAGGTGTCCAGGGAAGGATATTTGGGGGAGCCTCCTTGTTTTTTGTTGGTCTCAGATGATATCTGCCTCATAACTTGGGGTGATCTTTGTTTGATCAGAAATATGTGTATGAGCAGCTGGTTCTTAACACGGTGTGATTTTTGTCTGAACGAGTGACCCAGGATGTGCTAACCAGATCTCACCTCTGCCAGGTCTGGAGTTAACACCATCCTGTCACTCCCTTCTGTGCTTATCTCATGGCAAATTCCTTCTATGCCTTAACATTGCTTGAGACAGGCAACTGGGGTCATGAAGTCCTTACTCTTGGGGAAATATTTTTTTAATGCTATATATGTGCAGAAATGGTAAAAAGGAAATAATAATATTTTTTTTTATTGAAGCAGTTAGTCAACATGGCATAGAGAGATACATGGCTCTCTTTTCATGCAGACTTTGCTACAATATATGTGAATAATTTTCTCCCCTGGGAATGAATTGTATTGTCTGATATCCCAATTAAATGTATATCAGCATTTTGTTCTCTTTTAGATCTCTCTCTCATTTGAGATTCTATCTCTTTTGTGACTCTTTGTCATTAACAAAGCTGAAACAGTAGACCTTTCTATTATAAAGAATAAACTCATTTCCTGTGAGCATTAAATTATACACTGAATGCATTGATCTTTTGCCATACCTGCACCTAACAATCTTTCCTCTCTTCTGCATGGTGATATACAGAACATTCCTGTTCTGTATCAACTTAGAATGAAGATGAAAGTTCTTAACATATTTTCATTAATTTACAAGTGAATGAGCACAGACTTGTCAGTTTACTTCTCATTGAGATTCAAAAGCAAAAGACAAAAAAGGGAATAAAGACAAGAAAATGTATCTTTGTCTAGCAAATAAATCACTCTCTTTTTCTGTTAATGTCACTGCTGTAAGTAAGAGTGCTGCAAAGTAAGCCAGAGTACCATTCCCTAACCATGCATGTACCTGTTAATTTTATTCCTGTATCTGTTTTGGACCACCACATCTAGCTGTTTCCAGGAGAAAGACTGAGCATAACTTGAGGGGCTATTTAATTGTAAATTCTTCTCCCAAAGTTAGTATGGATGAAAACTGCTTCAAGTTTAGGTTCCCTTTACCTACAAAGTACTCCAAAGGTCTCCATTCCAGGCTTTAGAACCCAAAGGCATGCAACAAATTCATCAGAGTTATAAAAAACACTGACGTACCAGTGAGGCAACAGTGCAGCACTGGCAGTGTTTTGTACACTTTGAGTTAAAATAGATGTATTATCAGAGTTTCATAGAATCATTAAGGCTGGAAAAAACCTTTAAGATCACTAAATCCAACTGTCAACCTAGCACCACCGCCATCCTCAAGTACAACAGGTGTTGGACTCTACCACTTCCCTGGTCAGTCTGTTCCATTACTTTGCCATTCCATGAAAAAAAAATTTCTAATTTCTAATGCAATACTCCTCTGGTGCAACTTGAAGCTATTTCCTCTCATTCTGTTAGTTTTTAACTGGCAGAAACGACAAACACCCACCTCACTTCAACCTCCTTTCATGTAATTATGGAGAGTGATGCCACCTCTGGGCCTCCTCTTCTCCAGACTGAAGAACCTCAGCTCCCTCAGCTGCTCCTCATTGCGCTTGAGTTTTGCTGCCCTTCTCTGGACACACCCCAGCACCTCAATGTCCTTCTTGGAGTGAATGGCCCAAAAATTAGGTGATCCTGCCCCTATAGTCTGTCCTGGTGAGGTCACATCTAGAGTGCTGTACCCAGTTCTGGACTCTTCAGTGAAAGACATCCATGGAGCTCCTGGAGAAGGTCCAGCAGAGGAACACAGAGATAATTAAAGAACTGGAACATTTCTCTTATAAGGAAAGGCTGAGGGAGCCAGGTCTGTTCAGCCTTGAGTAGAAACTGACTGAGAAGTGACCTTATCAATGTCAGTAAGCATTTGAAGGGAGGGTGCTAAGAGAGTTCTCTGATCATTTCCTCCTGCATTATGGGCCTTCATTCTCCTCCCTGTGTGTCTTCCAGCTAAGGGAGCTGGGTACCTTGACAACAACTGGTCTTAGTCTTGTTATTAAAAAGTGAGGTAAAGAAGATAATAAGTTTCTCAGCCTTTTTCTCATCCTCTTACGTTTCCCCCTACATCCAGAAAAGGATGGAGATTCTCCTTGGGTATCAGATATTACTCAAAGGAGACTAAGAGCCAAGGATAACAAAGAGACTGTCTGAGAAAATCAGATTCTTCTATTTATAAATCTATAACTGCCAGAGAAAGAGATTAAAATCTCTGCAAAATTTCAGTTAAAGAAAAGTCTGACAGCAGAGAAACTGGAAAGCTGCAACTACAGGTTTATCTTCTTTGTGCTCGTCTTCAGAGGCACACCTGATTCACAGACTGGAATAAGCTCCTGTCTCTTGGGAAGCCATGTTTGAGATAGCAGCTGAAAATAACATGACAGCTTGAAGTCTACTTTGCTTTCTAAGATACTCTTAAAAATATTATTTTTATGAGGAGTCCACTCTTGACACTGATGCTGCTGTAATCCTGAAACCTAATAATTCAAATTAATTTGAATGATCCTTTTCCACCTGTATTCACACTGTATTTTCTACCCGCAGTCATACTGTATTCTCCCCACTGCATATTACTGATAAATTAGATGAGGCTTAAAGTCGAAATTACAACAGCTACTTATGTAATAGGAGCAGAAATTTAGACTATGTTAATTAATCCAAGCCCAAAATTCAGGTTTTACTTCTAAATCATTTAATTTTATACATTGTTTAACATTGCTTAGTCAGATGGATTTTTGCCCTAGTCTATGCCTCTCTACAGGTTGCAGTCACATGCAGGGCTGTGTTGGAGCAGATATGCACACTGTAGCCCATGCAGGACCCCATGCTGCAGCAGCCTGTTCCTGAAGGACTCCATCCTATGGGAGGAAACCCACACTGGAACAGCAGAACAGTGTGAGGAGGAAGGGGCAACAGAAAATGTGTTATGGACTGACTGCAACCCCAATTCCTCCTCTACACTGCTCAGGGGGAGGAAGTAAAACAATTAGGAGAGACATTAAGCCTGAGAAGAAGCAAGATGGGAAGAAGTTTTGGGTTTATTTCTCACCATCTACGCTCTTATTAGTTATAAATAAATTAAATTAACCTTCTTCAAGTTGCTTCTGTTTTGTCCAGGACCATAATTGGTAAGTGATCTTCCTCTCCTTATCTCAACCCATGAGTCTTACATCCTATTTCTTCCAATTTTTCTGCTGATGGGAAGTGAAAGAAAAGAAAGAAACAAAAACAAGTAAAAAAAGTCACAGGAAAGAATGTATTGTCTGTTTTAAAGAAATAACTTTAAAAATTTCCTCAGGATTTCTTTTGAAAATTCTTGTCAAAATGGATCAGTTTTAGTTTTAAGTCTAAATTCAAGCTTTCATTAGTCATATAATAGAAGTCTTTAATTTTTGTAAAAAATATATTAATTGTGCAAAACTGCTGACTTGCATGCTACTGGTGATTATGTTTGTTATTTCCCAGCTGACCTATCTTTCCTGTCATACCTTCGATCATAAGCTGCAAGCACGGTCACAATTCAAAAGATCAATGTAGGATTTGAACAGGTTGGCTGTATCACAGAAAAAAATGTACAGCACAGAGAGTCAGAAAAAATTATAAAAGCCTCTGGTAAGTAATCAGAAACTCAATAACTCCTTTGCATCACAGAAGTTGCGTTTCTGGAACATTTTTTTTCTGTCTCACTTTTGTTGCTCTTATTCTTTAATAAATCAGATGAAGAAGCAAGAGCTAAGTTGGATTTTCTCCAAAAAATCTATGACAGTGTCTCTTCTTCAACTTTTTGCTCCTCTAATGAGCTGAAAATATGCCTTTCAGCCACCTCAAGTATTTGAAGTATTTATGATACGTGATGTTGGTGGAAGATAAGGAAAGCTCTCCAAAAAATTATGAAGGCAGTACCAGCTCTCTCTTGGGAATTCTGTTCTACTGTTGCTGCAGTTTCCTGACTGTTCTTAGCGCTTTTTCACTAAGCCAGAAAGGGGAAAAAAGAAAATTATTGTGTGGGGATATTAGGGAATTCAGGAGTATGTGCAAAGAAAAGAAAAAAAAAAAGAAAATGAAAGAGGAAAAATATGCTGGGCAGAAAACACAGAGGAGAAAATTTCATCAACATGGGTATATAAAGGAAAGAGATAAATTAGAGAAATGCTTGTATTTAAGGAAAGAAATGTGTAATTAGGAACAGAACAAATGGAGTTGTCAAAGTTTATCATAATTCCAAGTTCACAGGCTGAAGGGTGGTTCACAGCAGAACGGAACTGGACTTCTAAAATTTGCATATTTACATTTGAATATGCAAGTCAGATAATTCTTTGTTCCCTTTGGCTTGTCACTTCTGTTTTATCAGCTTCTTATTTGGTGAGTGGCTTTTGCAGACTGTATTACTATTCTCAGTATAGCTTCTGTCTTTGATCAACTGCAACTCAGTATACACAAGGAAGGCTTGAGAAGAATAAAAATCTCAGCCTTTTTTTCCCACCTTCCACCTTTTTCTATTGATCTGAGAGATAAAAAGAAGATATCAGCTAATCAAAGTTGAGTATTTGACCCTTGGTACCAAGTAAAATATAATAATTAATTTATGCTTCTTGTTTGGATAGATTTCTTGAATACACAAATATGCAAACTGACTTGCTCAAATCTGAAATTATAATGCCCTTTCTGTAATTATGAATTCCACTTCTAGGAATAGAAGTAGACTTCTGTTTCAAAAACAGTACATGTAGGGAGAGGAAAAAAATTCTAAGTTTCCTATGGGGAACAGTTCAAATGAAAACAAATAGAGAACTAGTGCTCTTTCAGGCCAGCTGGCAAATCAGGACCCAGCTGCTGGTTTTGAGTCTGTGAAGTTCAGCACCTGCAGGAGCTAGAAACATAATTATTATTTATGTACAGGTGAGCTTCTGAGGGTCTGGGGAGCTCTCAGACGTACACATTTGAATTTTTTGCTCCTGGACTCACACATTCTGCAGAAGTTACAGTGTTGCTTTTTGACTTCAGGACCTCTTTGTCAACTTCTGCTTCTCACTAAACAGTAGGAAATTGAGTATATTGTATTTCCCTAAATTTCACTTTCAGTACAGCCTCCATCCATACTCACTGCTTCTTAGATCATGAAGACAATAACAGCAGTAACAAAATGCTTCTTCCCTAGGACTGAACCAATTCTTATTTAGCTCTTCCTGAGCTCCATGCAATGAGTCACAGCCCTAGTTACCCACCTCCTCACAGCTGTCTGTTCATGCTAAGCACGTATATCTGTTTCCAGCCTGATTGGGGTTCACTGTTTAATCTTCTGCCACCCAACAGGGCAGGTAGATATTTCTGTAGTCAGCTGTAGTTCTGCCCAGCTGGATCACAAAATGAAGTGCAAAAGGCCGTATAAGTACTCTCTGCCATTTTTTGACGGTCCGAGATTTTTTTTTTAACCACATCATACTCCTGTTAAATCAGAATGATAAGAATGTCTACCTGCAAAACCCAGTCACACCTGATGAGGAGAAGCAGTGTGCCAGCTGCAGTACATTGCAAGCAGAATCTGAGGCTCCTGAGTTACAGAAATTGTAATTGGATACATGGAAATGTAGTAATGATAGGCTTACAGTTAGCAGAGGATAATATTGATTGTGTTCTGTCCAGGAAAACAATTTTTATGTCATTCCTTCCATAGATTTCTTCTTGTTTTTGTTTGATAAAGAGGAAATGGAAAGAGGGAGATGCTAAAGTATACCAGAAGATTCTGATAAGCTGCAGAAGAAAAACCATTGCCCAAATCAGACGCATTAACATAATACACTAAAGAATAGGCAGCTGTAATGATTTTTTAAAATACTGACATGCTGAAGGGAATAACAGCTACCATCTCAGCCGACAGAAGCTGCCAACAGTGTGTGTAATAATTTTTTAGACTCTGTGGTGCCTACAATAGGCAGCAATTTTGTGGGTGCTAGGAATGCACCAAAGAATTTCAAACAAAAAACCTTTTTATTTTTCTCCCATAGCACTCCATCTTATTATGACAGCCATAGCAACGGAGTCAAAAGCTTGATCATAGAAGTGATGGCTGCATATTTATAAGGTCCATAGCTCTTGTTTCCCAGTGGATTTTGTGTCATTTCAGTCAGAAAATTGCCTCCAGACAAATGCAATAATAAATTGGAGAAATCATTTTCTGCCTTTTCTTTCACTGTGGTGAGCCTGAACATGTAGGAAAGTGAAAAGATAATGGTCATCACGAAATGCTTGCTTTGGTAGCACTAAAATAATCTAGACAGTCCTTGTTTCATGACATAACTGAGTCTTCACAGGAAAACCACCCCACCAATAATTAGTGTTTGCCATGATATAAGAGAATTAATTTTTCCTTTTAATTTGAAGGAATAAATTTAAAAGCACTAATGTCTTGTATATGTTAAAATTTGTAAACTGTAGACAGATTCCTGAAAGATTTAATTACTTACATTTAAATTATCTGAAGTCATTACTGCAAGATGGAATAAATAACTGCATGTCTGTAACATGAGTTTTCTAAAATTTGGAGTAGGTGCCTAGTTTTTTTTTACATTTTATGAGTAATGATTGCTAATCATCCATCAATAGATGGATTAACAACAATTTCAAATTCTTGAGTTCAGAGTTACATACAGCTGATCACAAAGTAGTGCCAACCACCATCATTTTGCCCCTTTCTGGTGATTGGGAAGCTGAGTCAGAATTTCAAGTAAGCTTGTCTGAATTACTTGTTTTCACAGTAGAGAAAATGATTGTGAAGACAACATTATAAATGTGTTCTTAGAAGAAGGGATTAGGGTCACAGTCTTGTTAGATATATACAGTTACTGCTATAAACAAAGAATAATGGAACGTAAGAGCTGAATATTTTTTTTTCCTCAGGTACATTCAAGTATTAATTTAATTGCATTCCTTTACCCTTTAGCAAACATTGTGTCTAAGCTCCTGGTCTTCCAAAACACAACTGCCAAAGGGTGGTAAATGGGAGAGTTTTCATACAAAGGATGCTTAATAAGTGTTAAATACCTTAGTGAGGTCTCATTCCTCTAGCTACTGTCATAGGTTAATAGTTTGTAATACTTGTTTCCACAAAATACCAATGAATAAAAAAACAAACAAACAAAACAGAGACTTACCAAGGTGAGATATAGCCTTAAGCATTTTGGTTTTTTATTTGTTCTCTGAGGGATAGACTTCAACAAAATAATTGCAGACTATGTGTACTTCATAAAATCTATCTATATGTAGAGTTACTGCGTTCAGTGCATCATCAGAGTTGTACAGGACTACTGTCTTGGAAGCTTTTATTTGCTTCATGCAAAACAATCGTGTGAAAATTATCTCAATGGGAAAAATCATTGTATTTATATTTATATTCTCTAGATTCAAAACTGTGATTCTTGTTTGGACTGTACTTGTAAGTCAAAGGTATCTAGCCATCTGTTTTCATGATTAGGAAAAACAAGGATAAAGTATTTCTTTGGTACATTTACAAGAACACGATAAATTCCAGTTTCTGATAATACAGGAAAAATGAATTAGATGTCACTATTTCTTTTCTTCACATCTAAGCCTTGTTTTTTGGTATTTTTTTACAATATAAATCTTTCTCACACTTTTCCTTATGAGTCAAGCTAGAAATGCCTTTCTCACTGCATCTTACTTTCTTTGGTAGGTGAGATTTTAGTGAAACAACTTTCTCTCATTGATATATCTCCTTCTGTGTCAGGAATTGGCACAATTTTATTTATTGCTTTTCTGTTCTATGAACCTTCTGCTCTTGTATGAATGACATACAAAAAATACATTTTTTTTTAACCTTTGGGACTGCTTTGAGGAGATTCATTATTTAGCCTGGGTGCATAGATACAGTTATGTAACTAATTGCCAACAAATCCATGTAAGGGCTTTTCTCGAGCCTATTGAAGTTAATGGGAATTTTGTCATTCACTTTGGTGACACCAGAATTTTATTGGAAAGTTGTTTTCTGTATCTCTGTGATAGTGTTTCTTTCTGACATGAAAGAGAAGATCTAATAAATAATAATGTGTAACTGTTGCTTAATGAAGAGATATCATTTTGGAGTAAGAATTTTTTGTCCTGAAATATATTTCTGCAACTAAAGAACTCTATCTGCTTTATTCAGAGATTAGATTTTTTGAAAAATACTGATAAAATCTTATTTACTTCCAAAAACTTTAATGACTAAGGCTTAATTCAGGGAAAAAGTTCTACAATAACAGTCTGCTGATTCACAGCTAGCGTTGTCTAGTTCTACAAATATATATCTAAGATATATATAACTTTCTGCAGTGGGCTAATTATTATGGAGCTTGGTAAAAAATTATGATTACTTCAGTTATTATGAAAGAATATTTAGATATTCAGAAATCAAACAGGACAACAATTAAACCTCATCATCATTCCCATATGAGTGATTGCTAAATCCATCACTGGCCGCATGAAAAGTGTGAAAGAGGAAGTAATAAGGATTGGAGATATTTCCTCTTTCAGAATGAAGAAAACCAAAAAGATCATTGAATGTTCACAAGATGAACACTTTGTAATTTAAAGCAGTTGCCATTATTCTCTTAACTAGAGCAATGTGAAGCCCTCTGTGTTCGTTGCTGATAGGAAAACCACTTTCAAAACACTGAGGCAACAAATGCAAGAAAGCAAGACATCAATCACTGACTTATTTTTTTGAGTCAGCTGGTTGCTGACCATATTTCTATGTCACTTTTTAAACTGTTCAGCAGGGAAATTTGGGAAAGGCTGAATGTATCAGGTGGTACTCTGGATGTCTGAAGAGACATGTATTCAAACATGCTACATGTAGAACATCACAGGACTGAACCATTTATGAGTAACTCAAAGAATCCAGATCATATCTTTACCTTACATGGTAGGCATATCTGCCCAAGAGTGGAGATTTTCTGAACACAGCCAATAATTAAAAATTTTATTTTGCTGAATTACCAGATGGTAATTAATGGGTTAAGTTAAAAAAAATGTAAAGGAGATGGATTGTAACTTTGTGTTAGGGCTTCAGCAAAAGAAATACACTGAAATAACACTTCACTGAAGTCAAATTTATGCACATTTTCTACTGGCACCAGTCTTGTAGTAGACGCTGGTTTCAACAACTTGGCATCCCCAGGGAAAATGCAGGTATATGAGTCACCTGAATGACACTGAAATAGCAGATGTTCAGTGAATATCTAGTCTCTTTACTCTTTCCTACTCTATCTGTTAATTTTTAAATAATTTTTTTAAAAAATCAAAGCAGCTCAATTTGGTGTTTGTGCATCATACCATGACATCTGCTCTCTCAGATGCTAAGATATGAAAGTCTCTGCTGATTTCTATATACTAATCTGTTTCTAGGATTCATTACACATTCCCTGCTTTGACATTTTAGTTTCAGGGAACTTTAGCATAGAGTTTGATTCATATCACTGAAATAGTATTTTTTGCATTGGTGAATTTTTGACCATTAAAATTCAGTGGAATATTCCAGTGTGTGCTTTTTAACAAAAAAGTGTCTGTTTAAAATACATTCTCTTGACACATATGTAGGGAATTCTCACAGCGCAGGTTTATTTTTGTTCTGTCCCACTATTCTACGGCAGTCTAGGACAAGTAAAAGAATCAAAGTTTCCAAGTTATTTTCCTCACAATTATATCCCATTTACTCTCAGACTTTTCTAGGTGATGTAGTAGTTAATACTATCATAAAAAAAACCAAAACCAAAAAACAGCAAAAAGAACCTCAAAAAACAAAAAGCCACATCCAACCCAAGCCACATTATTCATTTATTTTGCTTTGTGCTAGGTAGCAGAACCCAGTTTCATATTGCAGCTTTAGTGAACATGACAGATTGTTTTTCTATTTCTGTGTATGCAATGTTCACATGTCTTTTTCTATCCAGCCTTAACAAGAAAATACACTCTGTTTAACTTGCATTATTGATTTTCAATTCAGAGGTACTTTCACAATAACAATATGCTTGCTGAAAAATTCAAAACTTACATAGATGAATACATGATTTTCATTTAGGAAGACTTTGACTAGTGGTGTATTATCTATATTTATCATTGAAACTTCTACAATATTAACTTGCAATTTAATTACATATTACACGCTGTTTAAGTAAGATATTTGATTGGAATAGGAGTGTATGCATTCACGTGTTTTGTGCTGACTTTATAGTTCAGATTTGTACTTCTTATCAGCATCATCTGGTTCCTCAAACCAAATGTCCTCAGCACATCTGTGGTTCAAAGATGTCCATAAACACCTGCATGGGCTCACTAGCTGCTCCAACATATAGTATGCACTTTAATGAGAACTTGTGCTCTAGTTTGCTCTCAAAATAAATTTAGTCTCTGGACACAAAAAGCTTCAAAAAAACCATGGGGAAATTAAGTAAATGGAGATGATCTGTAAATTTAATTTAAAAAGAATCACACTCTGAATCGAAATGCTAAAGTAGACGTAACCATTAATAAGTGATTCATGTTTAGGTTTACGAATACAGAATATTCATGCAGTCTTACTTCACTATTGCAACCAAATACAGAGATAGTGAGAGATCAGATTGAAAGACTAACAAATCAGGCTGGTTTCAAACCTTAAACCCACACTGCTACATTCTTTAAAAATGTATTTTAACAAATCCTGTGCTCATACACAATATTCACCATCATTATGGCACATAAATACCATTACTCCTCAAAAATATTCTTCATTGTTTGCAAGTATACTTTACCTGTAGAAACCACACAATTTTGATAGTTAAAGTCTTTGGTTGCTTCTTTCTGCCTAAAAGTTATACAAGGTTTCTTAATAAAAGATATGGCTATTACATGTCTTCCTCTGGAGTAGGCTCCTTTGGAGCCTGCCCCAAATTTGTATATTTTTGTGCTTATTTTCTGAATTATCTATCTCTTTTGTTTTCGTTTTTTAATTTGTATCCTACCACCTGTACATATGGCAAAAATGTGTTTCCTCTAATAAAAAAAAATCACGTTTTATGATCAGATATCTTAAACGTTTATAAACATGTTCTTGAAAAATAAAAACAAAAACAAACATAGTCAAAATTGTCTAGTTAAGATTAAAGATAGTTGATGACCCCAATGAATATGAGTTGTAAAGACAGAAGTTTCTAAATGAGAACTTATTGTTTAATTTGATATATATATATAATGTAAATTCTGTTTTTCTGTTTTGAAATTACTGCTACTAAAAAAAAAGAAGATTTTAAGTAAACACAAACTCATCTAGCTACATGTTTTAATCTTTTGATATGAGTTTTTTGCATTCAATCTAAATTCATGTTTTGTAAATTCAAATATTTTTCCTTGTTTTAAATTTTACAAGTAGAAAAACAAAAGGCAAGTAAGTACTATTTTCTTAATTCCTAAGAAAGAGTTCTCTAATCACCTTGTAACTATTACCTGAATCTCTGTAAAACGTTCTCATTTTTTTTCCCCATGTGTAGGTATTTGACTAGTTGCCAGATGATCAGGAGGTCTCAGAAGTTTCTCTTCAAACTCAGTGCAAGAATCTCTCATCCTTTATTTAACAGCAGGAAGACATTATTATTCTGCAACTTTTGTTGCCTGTGGTGCTGCCATGACCCATATCGAGAAGAGACAGTATAGTTTAAAATAAAAAAGTAACAAACATACAAACCCCTTTAATTACTAAAAGTATTGAATTGATCTGGAAGATAAATAAAAGCCTATAGACACCTTTAGGATTGTCTGTAACTTCACCAATTTTCTCTATTGTGCTACTTTTTAAATTGTGAAAAATAATTATAGGTATTTTCTATGAAGAATTGGAAACTCCCAGGTGTCCAGGAGAGGCTGGAAGAACAGAAGAAAAGCCCTGCTGGGCCAAACTAATGCTCCTTTGCCCAGACTGGAGTGTGTGACAATGGTAGTGACATACACTGTTCAGCTTGATCACTTTCTGAAGGAGATTTACCTCATGCTCCCAGTACAACTTCTGGTTTGGACTATTTTTTATGATCTCTTCACAAACTTGTTGTCCAATGGATTGACTGATCAATTTTTTTTTTTTTTTTAATTTAGGATATTGCCTGCTTTTGTAGTGTCCTCCAGCAGCAAACTACTACTAGGTCATTCCCACTGTGTAAAGTACTCAGTCATATTTATTCAACAGAATAAACACGTACTTTAACAGAATGCTTCCAATTTTGGTTGAGAACAGCTAATCAAGTTTCTTAATGCCTTTTAAACTTTTGTCATAATTGTCTTCATTTTTTTCCTCTCTGAATTGAGGAGTTCTGTCCTTTATAGCACTTGTTCACAACATCTTCTCATGTTGTTATTTTATATCCTTTCTCTATCTATCCTAAGTCCCTCTTAGAACATGGAGACCAGAACTACAAAAGGTGATGAAATTATTTTACTTCTATGAAACTTTGCCATGCATATTCCTCAAGTAATACATTGCCTTCATGAGAAAAGCCTGAAAATGCAATGGTCCTTCATGAGCCTATGGTTTCAGGTCTGTAACTGTATAATAAACCATATTTTAAATTTAATTTCATTCTAACAGTTTATTTTAGTACAGATATTTCCTCCTAATAATACAATTTGGTTTTTTAAAGGTCAGTGTCAGGACACTTCTTCATTTTCATTTTGCCAGCAGTCTGTTGCAGGAGAAAAAAAAAAGAAAAAACCCAGAGCAATAGTATCAGCATATAAGACTGATCTAAATAAAGAATTATTGTGAAAGGATCTCTAATTTGCCATACACTCTGCAACATAAAATAAGTTTCTAATAATCCATAACTCAATCCTTTATGGTTTTTGATCAAGTAGAGTGGAATAACTCACATTTCTAAGGCAAGGGTTTTGTTTTAGGCTTGATTAATGAAGATATAATTCTTCACTTCTCACATATTTTCTGCTTTTTTAGAAGACAACAGGAATAATTTTTAGACAATAAGGATCAGAGACATCTGTTGTCTCTTCATGAAAGGTAAGTCATATATTGCAGTCACAAGTTGATAAACAAGTGTCACTGACCACATTCTTTATTGATTGGAGGAAATGTTTTGTCTATAAAATATATATAAAATATAACATATGTCTATTATATATATGTAATATAACAAATTTGCTTATAGAGAGAGAGAAAACTAATTTCTGCTGTTTGCATAAAAACTGCTGTTCCTTCATCAGAAGATATGTGTGCTTATGTTAGTGAAAGCTGACATAAGTGGCTATCACATTTAGTGAGTCATTAACTTACAGATGTGTGATAACTGGTTTCTAGAGACCAAGTAGTTACCCAAAAATCATTTATATTCATTATTCTTTGAAGCTGAAAACATATTATATAATCTTGTTTATTTTCATATATAAAAAAGGGTAGATTTGAAGGAACATTTATTTAGTCACCCTATTTATTTAAAATAAAACAAAATGGAAAGGAAACAGTTCACTTATTCTCAGTTAATTTATCATGATGTGGCACTCTCCAGTGTATTTCTCTGATATTTTTGAATAACCTGAGATATACTTCCTTCAAGTAGCATAAATAAAATTGTTCAATCAATCTGATTTTTTATATAAAATCAGAAAAATAAATAAATTTTTAAAATTCTCAGTTTTGACAACTATATTCATTTGCTGGATATTTATATGAGAAGCTGAATTTCAGATTACTTTCTGCATAAAATTTTTCAAAGCTACAGCTACCATGGACTTGTATGTGGTTTCAAGAAGGAATTCTAAATGAGGTTGTTTCAGGTCAGAAAATATGTCATTCTTTCAAGAATACATGAAATTATTTAATGCAAGTGTACAAAGAAACAGTCTAGGTGACTTAGTTTATTTCAAACTATAATGACTAAAGTGATATTTAAGAAGAATGCTTTTTGGAAACCATACTTTATACATAATGTTGTTTTCAATAGAAGAGTGAGTAAAATAAACATGGATTAGAATTTCAGAATGCTCATCTATGTTCTGTAATATTATCTAAATGCATATTAAAAAGATGATTTATTAAAGGAGCAAAGTTTATATTAAGAGAGCATTAAAATCTTGAAGCATGAATTACCATGGATTGATATTTATCAATTCTGAAATACAAGGAAAAAGTCTCATATGATATATATTTGTATTTATTCAATCCCTACAAATGACTGTGGATAGTTTTAAGGGATATATAGTCATCTAGTCGCTTTGAGAATTTACAATATTTACATTATTGGGCAGTAGTCAGGCACAAGATCCTCAAGGATGTGGTCATCATCCAAAGACTGCCAGTGTTCAATAAGCATTTGGACAACACACTAGATATTTGGTATAATTTTTAGGTTGCTCTGTGATGATTCAGCAATTGGGTTCAATGATTCTTGTGGATTCCTTCTAATTCAGGATAATCTATAATACATTATTTGAACCTTTCATAAAATCACACACCTAAAGTCAGATGCGCCTTTGAAGAGCTGAATAAAATATAAAGTATTTAACTTGACTATAATACTGTGTATTTTCCATTTAGACAGACATTTTACTTAAATAAAAAAGTGAATTTGTTTATCCCTACTAGTGAAAACTAATGGACCCTCAAAATTAGTTTCTAGCAAGATGAAAAAAAAATTATAGCTGTTGACTGGAATATGGAAAGTAGGACAAGAGGACAAAATCTAAATCAGATCATAAAAAAACCCAAAAACCAGCAGCTGTGGTCTGAAACCTTGACTTTCAGGTTTCAGTATGGATGACAGCAGTCTTGCAGTGCAGTGTTATAAAAAGAACAGAAGTTATTACAAGGAGAAGAAATATCTCATTTACTCTGGACACGGCGACATTGACCTTTTACAGGGAGCTGCAGTCAGTTTGACGAACTCTGCAAGGTGATGATCTCACCAGCTGAAAGAATGAAAGAGGGTACACAACATGCTCTCAAGGAAACCATTTTTCAAAGTGAGTCTGTACAGAATGAAAGGAACCTTAGAGCTCCTAACAAAAACAGGAGAAGATTGCCAGGATGGAATTCAGCTCATTTAACTTTTTCCTTGTCTTTGACTCCTGAGCTGACATCACTTGAATAATCAGGCTGATGTTGGAGGCCTGATCTGTGTTGCTAAGCAGTTCTTAGGGACAAAGTTTCAACTGGTTAAAGCACAATTAGGAAGGTATTTTGTAAAAAAATACCACCCACGTGTCAAAGGCAGGAACTGTAGCGTTACATTTATATGAGAATGTTTGCACATTGACTCAGTGTACCCATCAACAAGCAACATCTTGAAGCAGTCTGCCATCAAGTAAAGATCACTCTGGGAGATGGTCCTCACCTCATAAAGTTTATCCATCCCCACCACCCCAGCATGACCTACACCTTTGGGGGCGCCTGACTGTGGAAGACCAGGGATGCCTGTGAGCTTACACAGCTGGAGTCACACACTCAGCTCCTGGCTCCTCCCCGAGTCTGAAATCTGAAACACCCATGAGCACAAAAAGAGAGGAAGCAGATAGACACTTTTCTGCAACTTCTTGGTACTTTGCATTATCTTACGCACAGATGATATTACATTCCAGAATTCATTGACACTGATACAGTAATTGAGCAGTAGAGAATATATTTAGTTCACCCTAATCGAAGCCATGATATTCCCTCACAACAGGCATTAAAAAAATGTTGTGTACATACATCTAGATATATGTGAATTCCATATATTATGATTTTGTCATAAATTATTTCTTAAAATAAATTTTTCCTCAGTATTCATTCTAAATCCGGGAAATAATGATGAAATACTGAAAATTTTGGTTGCCATACCTTTGAACATGCATATGCTTATCTTAGAGCAAATCCTCAATTGCTTTCAAGATTTAGTTTAATCTACTTATCTACTTGGCTCTCATGGATTTACCTATTTTTAATTTTAAAAGAAAGGGGATTTTTTGTTTTGTTTTGTTGTTTTGTTTTTGTAGCAATCACTTTGCCATCCCTGTCTTACAAACTAGTAGACAATAAGGCAAAAAAGAAGTACTACATCAGCACTTACAGCCAATCTCTGCTTTCATAATTCAGCTCTACACTGTGCACTAGCAATAACCAAAGACAAATTCCTACAAATAATTCAGTCCCTTGATGATTTAGAACTGAATTAGCTGTAAATTAGATTGTATAACTTCTAGTTATACAAACTCTTAAATATCCTTACACTAAGCACACAAAAGGTTTGACATTTCATTGCTTTTGGAAACCTATCAAAACAAAGTTTAAACTTAGATTTTTATAAAACTAATTTAACAAATAGTATCATTTCAGGAAAGGAATTTGGAGTTGTGTTTAATATGATTAGAATACATATGTCTAAAAGTTTGGTTTAGTTCTAAAACTGTATGCATTATCCTAAAATCAGTTGTGGTCTTGCTTCAAGAGCAAGAGTGAAACATGAAATCTGATGTTCTATTTCCCGGTATCTCTCCTGACTGCAGTAAACCTGTCTTAGTGAACACAGATATTGCAATATTTCCTTCATGATGATTTAAGTTTCCTTAGTTTTTTCTTTGACTTAATTTTATGGTCCACAAATACCATCTGGACAAGCAACATTACAGTTATTTTGCTATTAGGAATCAATTACATTCTTTATGGTCAGCTGAGATGCATGAGAACCAACAGTTCAGCTTGAACTTGGAAATAAATATACATTTTAAAAATAGCCTCACAGATTGCAGTGAAATAGTAGTAGTTTTATAGCTACAAAATAAAAGAATTTTTCAGAGCTTCCCAATTCCATACAAGGTACCATACTGTGTTCTTTACAGTATGCATACAAGTTTTCAAGTTATGTTAATTTTGTAAAATAAGTTTTTCTGAGCAATCAATTCTTTCATAGTTACAATACATGTAATCAATTTAAATATTTTTCCTTAAAATTACAGTTCTTTTTCCTTAAAATTGCAGTTTATAGTGCCATTTTAGTGCTTATGTTTTTGGGATTTAAAATTTCCATAGCTCTGTAAAAGTGTTATTACTGCGTAGAGAAGTTGTTGTGTAGGATATTTTATACTAATAATATACTAGCTTGAGAAGCCTCTTGTGCCATTGCATAATCAATAGATTTTAAAATTTCTAAATAAAAATAAGAAAAATTGATGCAAAATAATTCTTCAAATATTTAGAATTATCAAATTTCAGAAAAAAAAAAGAGGTGAATTTCCAGGAATTAATATAACTGTGAGAAAAATAATTAAAGATGATTGCTTTGTTTTTACACTGACATTTTTCTGTCTACATACATACATTCATGCATATAATATATTTAAAATCATTTGCAAAACCAAGATATTTTTAGCTGGTGACTCTGATTACAATTCAGGACTTTTGACATCTTTGTTAGCAGTATTATGCAGCAAGACCCTCTTTTTTAGCAGCTGTCTTTCACCTCTTTGAAGTAAAAAATGTTCAGGGCGGGGGCTCAATACAGTCCTGTGTTGGTATCCTGAATTCACTGAAGTCACTTCCAGAATTCACTTTTGAATTCTGATTTTCAACTCCCTCACATATACCCCATCCCAAAAAAGCCAAAACAAATCAATCAAACAAACAAACAAAAACAAACAAACTGAAACAAAACAAACCCTCAAAAACCCAAACAAAACCAAAAAAGCCAAATTTATCCTATGCAGCTGTGGAATGGAGCAATAATCCTTCTACTTTCTAATCCTCAGTACATACTACCCACAGGACAGGAAAAGTGTAGCTGGGGAAAATATCTTTATAATCACTACCAGCTTTGTTTCCCTTTTGACACCAGCTGAATACAGAATGGTAACTCCTGGCAGTGTGCAATGCTAGTGAGACTGCCCTTTCTGTTGTTTTGCTGTATTTTTGAGGTAGTTTAGTTTGGGTGTTTTTGTTTTGATTTTTTAAGACCATTTCTTCACATTTTTCCCTCACAGTTATCTATCTTTCTGTAATTTTCTGATATGGAAGATGTCCAAAGACTGAAATGTCTTGCTTTCACTTACTAAAGTCTGTATATTTATTCAAAAGTTTCCATGTTTATGTTCTTCCCGTTATCTCCCCCGTCCCAATGGGAACAGGGAAAATGAGTGGCTTAGTCACTGCCTCGTCAGCTCACCACAAGGTCTTAGAAAAAATTGTGCCCTGGTACAAATTTCTAAAGCTCAGAGAGTCTTAGGAATGACAATTGTACACACTTGTATTAAAGCTTATAATTAGGTGATATGATGTCCCTAGAAAAATGGTCTTCAGCCCGCAAAGCTGACATCCTGTGTTAATTGTTTCCTATATGCTTCATTAAAATAATATTTGGGCTTAAAAAGAGCCAAGCTGTTTTTTGGGGTTTTTTTGTGAAAATTTTGGAAGCACATTTTTAAATTACATTGATTTCACAGTTCAGAACTTGTCCACTAGGTAGCTCTATAGCTATTTCAATTCATAAATGCCCTTTAGGCCTTTTAAGTTACTTGACATTACTCATGATTTTAAGGCTTCTTTGTTTGCTCTCATTTAAATTTATTTGATTCAAATTATTCAGGTAGTTTAACATTTCTTGGTATGCCAACAGCATTTTCTTGATGACTACTAGCAAAAGAAGTTTGATTAATGACATATGTCCACAAAGACTGCAGCTTTAGGTAAACTAACTATTTCATCCTCTCAAATGACATTTCTTGCTGTTAATGTGTTAAATATTGGAGGTGAGGCTTATCAGAACAAATAAGTTCTAAACTAGTTCTGAAAGTCCAGATCTAATTCTGTGATGGTAAAATAACAGTTTAAAAAAATTAGGTCAGTGCTGAATACTTTGAAAACTCCCATAATCTGTCCAAAATTCTTAATTAGTGTTTATGTACTCTGCTTTGCTGCAGAGGTATAGAGCTAAAGAGGCTATCAAGTCAGCCTAGCCTGTACTTTCTCTCTCTCTCAATTATACATGACAACCTTTCTTTGCTGCATTCTGGAAAGGCAGACAAGTTGACAGATAGAACCTGGTGCAATCAAAACAAGCCAGGTTATCCTCAGTGGTTTAAACAGTTGAAACTTACCAACTCGACTCATTTAGAGTAAGGAAGGCCAGAAAATACTTACAGGAGCAGGGATGTAGAAATTTCCAGGAGGGCCAAAGTGACTGACACCCTGCTCCTTGACCAACATCATCACATCGGCAGGCCCACATCAACCCATTGACATGTAGGGCACCCTACTGCTGTGTAAGGTCTGATTTTCTCTAGGTGCAATCTTTGGTGGACCTAAGACGTAGCACAGCTCTTAACCTGAAAAGCATTTGTGCCACTGGCTTTTACTGTTGGCTCATCTACACATTAAGTGTCTGCTCATTCCAGTAGAGCCATGGTGTCACCAATCATCCTGTACCTGCTGTCTGTGGTCAGGTGAATCCCTGGGTGAGTCACTGAGTGGGTGAGAGGCTGGACATGACCCAGCTGTGGGCACTCACAGCCCAGAGAGCCAAACGTGTCCTGGGCTGCATCCAGAGCAGTGTGGGCAGCAGGGACAGCGAGGGGACTCTGCCCCTCTGCTCTGCTCTGACCCCACCTGGAACCCTGCATCCAGCTCTGGGTGCCAGCACAGGGAGGACATGGACCAGTGGGAATGAGTCCACAGGAGGGCCACAAAATTGGTCAGAGGGCTGGAGCACCTTCCCTATGAGAAAAGGCTGAGAATTGACATTGTTCAGCCTGGAAAAGGGAAGGTTTTTGGGATAACCTAATTGCAGCCTTCCAGTACCTAAAGGGAACTTTCTGAAATGATGTGGCAAGATTATTTACAATAATATGTAGTGAGAGGAAAAAGGTGAATGGGTGGGTTCAAATTGATGGCAAGTAGATTTAGAGTAGATATTAGAAAAAAGTCTTTACTGTGATGGTGGCAAGATATTGGAACAGGTTGCCCAAAGAAGTTGTGGATGCCCCATCCCTGGAAGTGTTCAAAGCAAAGCTGAATGGGGCTCTGACCAACCTCATCTAATTGAAAGTGTCTCTGTCCACAGCAGGGAGGTTGGAACAAGATGAAATTTCAAGGTCTCCTTCTAACCCAAGACATTCTATGATTCTATGATTTTGGTACTGCATGGGAATGTTATTGCTTATCTTTCTTACTGCCTCAGTAAAGCTTGATTTATAATGTGTTGTTCGACTCCATTACTCTTTGAACTACACTAATAACGACTGAGAAGTGACACTCCCTCTCAAAGGATGGTGACAAGCACAGAACAGGAGATGTGACCACCACACCTACTTCAAACTATCTAGGTCCCTGCTGTCTCTAATCTGTGAACTACTAAATGCCACATGAAACAAACAAGACAGGTTATTTTCTACTTGGAAAACATCTTCAAAGTGGACCAGGAATACTACTATGGCAGGACAATTATTGAAATATACCTTCAGATAGTTTCTCCTACCAAGCATTGGAGTTGAGCAAGTTTTACGGGTCATTTTTATGTGCTTTTTGTTACAGTAACAATGAATTTTACATTGAAGATATCCCCAGACACATAGTCAAAAATGTAGTTATGGCAGAGAACATGCCTAGACTTCCAGGCACATACCACAGCTCAGCTGTCCCATCAAATAACTGCATTATGTCTGCAGAAAATAAAATATTTTCTTTTGAATCTTTAGCAATTCTCTTATGGGATGAACACTTCGTCCCCACTGGGATGGAGTGTTCCACATTTACCTATTTCTACTTCTCCATTCCCTTAGGAGTTTGTATATAGAGAATGTAGTGTCTCTGAGCAGTGGTAAATAGTTTATGAGCCATATTGAACTCAGGGAAATGATTAGAGTTCCTCTAAAACTGTTTTTGCCGAGTTGTTTTTTTAATATTTCATATGTGCTGCTGAATTAGTAACTTTAGAAAAGCCATTAGAGATTTAATAAGGTAGTACCAAATAACACCTAGATCTTTACCGTCAGTATAAACTTCATAGGATAGATGTAGAGCATTAACAGATTTATTATTTAATGCTGAGTTTATATTTCTTTTTCAATTGAAGGATCATAATATTTTGTCTGTCTTGGTAAGCTAGTTACAGAAGAATGAGACCCATATTTCTTGAAATAGGGTGATTTTAGCACTTCAGCATTCAGTGGTACATAGAGGAAAATATATTTTATATTGTCTCTTCAGAAAACAATTGAAGTCTTGGAGAAAAATATCAGAGTTTGAGACTCTTGGATGGCAAATAAAATTCTGAACTCCAAGAATGTGATATTCAAGCTCTTCTGCTTGAAATGTCACTGCTGGCCCTCTGTATCAAATGCCAGACTGATATAAACAGTTACTGAAATAGAACTTGGAAAATGACATGCAATACTCCAAACATTTACACTAATGAACTGTCTAGAGCCACTGCTGTCTTATTAGAAAGAGAATATCACAGAACTGGTGATTCAAGTTTTAATAACATTCTGGACAATTTCTGCTTTTTGCTTATAATAAAATGATGGAATAATGTGCTAGGAGGAAGTAAACTATGGCACATGCCGATACTGATATAAAAATAGAAGAAGCTGAAATACTGTTCAGACTGAGTAAATGGGCTATTGATTCAAGCTGCTATTTCAACAGGACAAGGTACCTAAGAGGACTATTTATACTTTGGTTTATACTCAGTTCCCTTCCCCTTCCCCTTCCCCTTCCCCTTCCCCTTCCCCTTTCCTTCTCTTTTTTTACCGTATTTGAGTATCAACAGATAAACCTGTCCAGTGTTTCTTTTAACATCACCACATTGAGATTTTTAGTATAAATATTGTTAATTTTGTTTTTCAGAAATGTGGTTTGCAAGCCAACACAGACATAAACTAAATGAATGAAAGGCATCTGGGAAGCATTATGTTAATGATACTTCTGTAGTATATGTAATGAAAATTTCACTGTAGTATATGTAATGAAAATATGCGAAGGCTGGCAAACGCTTTTTGGCTTTTACACTATCTGAATCCAAAAGAATGAGAAAGTTTGTAGAAGCCTGTATGTTCAAATATCAGCCTCTGTTAGGCAATCATTCTCCCTATAACTTAGCATAACTGATATAATACTTTGTCATCCACAAATAGTTATTAGAAAAAATGAGGAAGTGAATTCTTTCCACTTTTCCTATGTGCTCAGTTATATAAATATCTAAGCTTTAACAGTTTAATTGATTTCTGAATTTGTGAAATTGTAAATGAAAGGATACAGAGTGTGTGCATGTGGTATTTTTTCATAACTCACTAATCTAATTCTGAGTTGTAATGCTGTGACCATGGCTACAGTAATTTGTCATCTTTCTTGTTTCATAAGACATTGCCTATTAATTTCTGATTTTCTGAATACAGAAAAAAAAAGCAACCAAACAAAAAACCCCCAACCCAAACCATCAAAACAACTCAAAGGAGAGGAATCATCTGAAGTGATGCAGTGAGTAATACTCCTGCTATCAGCTGTTCACTGATTTTTATAGGTGAAAAATAATATTCATATCTGCAAAATGCTTTTAGATTACATATACTTATCTTGTTTTATTAATATTAACGCATTAAAGTGAAATTTTGCAGAGGAGGAAATGTATTTGTATTGCTGACAAACCTGATACTGTTAAAGTTTACCTTATCTAGTAGTCAGTCATCTAAATGTATTACTGTCAACTGCATACAATTTTATACACAAGCATTTTTCTGTCTTTCTATTGTAGATAAAATAGTCTGAATAAAATTGATAAATTTCCTGTAAATATGTGGGATTAAATTAACACTGATATATTCAAATCAGAAATTACTAGCCTCATCAAAACTGAGATGTATGGATATATGGATATTTGGATATATGTCCCAAAATCATTTGGGACTATCGTTTTATGGAACCTACCTAGTACGCAGACTCTTACCCTGAGACATGCTAGTGCAAGTGCTCTTTGGAGCACAATTAAATTACAATACCAGGCAGCTCTTGTCCCTGATGATTTATTTGTTTGTGAAACTCTTGTTCTAGAAAATTAAGGCTTGTCCACAGACTAAGCCATTAAGCTGAAAATACCTTCTGCAATTTCTTTCAGTTTTAATTCTACATCTGTTAAAGTTCACATGGGAGTGTGAATGCATATTGTATTTTCAGTGTCAATTCCTAATGCAAATGTGCCTGATATTTTCAAATATTCTTTTCAAGCCTTTTAGTGGTATAAAGCAATGTTAGCATTCACCAGATTTTGGCAATAGCATGGTCTGTAAGGTACTGAGAATTATACAATTAAATTCTGATCATTTCTCCTGCAAATTTAAAATGTGTGCAGACATCCTGTTAAGACCAATATTTTTTTGCTATTTACACTGCAAATTCTCAACTATTGTGCTAAAAGACACAATCCTCCACTCAGAGGATCTGTGGAACACAAATCTCTGAAACTTTAATCTCCCAGGGCAGATGCAGCAGTCTTGTCAAACATACTTTGGCAGAAAATTACTAGTTTGAGGCATGTATAATAGGAATTAGTAATCAATGAGCATTTATGAGTGATATAGAAGTAGAATTTGATTTCTGTAAAGAAACTCAGTACCTCTACATAATCTAGGAAATAACAAAAGCTGGATGTAAACTATACATGGAATTAGAGACAAGTAAATATTGAATAATTTGGTCACTCTTGGAGAGTTTTACTCAACCTAGAATTTATCTGTTTCTCTTATGAATTATGTTATGAATTTTCCTTAAGTCTAGCTTTGATGTATGACATTGATGCCTAATTTGGAAGACATATACTTACCTTGACAGGATAACATGAAATTCCTTTTAAAAATTATTCTGCCTTTAGAAACAGTTATTTTAGGTTTTTTATCATACCATGTGATTAATTTAATTTTCCTGGAATAAAATGTCTGGCTACACTAATTTGGCATTAGGTAAAGGTAATGCAAAACATGGCATTTATTAGCCATGAGATTATTGTCATTATCACTTAGATATAGGTAAAGAGTTTATCTGAAAATAGCATTTTGAAAATTCTTTGACGTATTTAAAAAGCTTCTACCCAGCTACAAGACTCTAAATCTTATTACAAAATTATTTTCTATTTTTTGCTAAACCTTATATGTTTGAGAAGTGTGTGAAATGATCTATTAATTAACTGTGATTTATTGTCTGTTATTAACTCATCTGAACAACTTTGTTGAATAAAGTATAATATATGGTGTGGTATTACATTGTTACTTGATGCATTCTACAAAAGCTTAATAAGAGGTAACTTTAAGAAGTAATCTTTTTAATTTAATTCAGCTATTTGTACTTTTAACCTTGGACTAGGGGCAATTAAAAACAAGAGAAAGTTGAAATAGCTTTTTTCCAATTGTCTCCAAGTAGTAGTTAAAGTAATTACCTTGAATATGACTTTTTCAGTGACACTGTTCATGTTGGTCAAAGACAGATATCCTATTTTTGGGCCTATAAGCCCACAAACTGTCCTTTTTTATGTTGTAATCAGTACTGTTTGCTATACATGTACAGTTAATCCTCAGAGTTTGATTTTTTTTTTTTAATTTCCACATGTACTTCCATTAAGAAAAAGGTAAATGGATAAATAAAGCACTGTGGGAAGTATTTAGGGATCAGGCTTTCTCCCTTCCCTGATTCTGTAATTGCCTAAGAACAAAGCTGACTTTGGGAGTTTAAATACTTTAGAAACTAAGATGACTTTGGGCTTATCATCTGGTTTAATGATAGTCAGAATGTTCTTTGTAGAAATTTTTTCTATCATATTCATCATAACATTTTTGTCCACTCAATATCTAGAGCAGAAGCCCATTGCCCCTCCAAAGTAGAAGCAGACTGTGCAAGATACACTGAATTTTTGCCTTCCTTAAATCAAATGTAACTACATTGAAAAAGAGTATCAGGTTAGTGTGTGATATTGACTATATATTTTTCTTTATTTTTGTTTGTTTTTACACGGGAAATATGTGTCCTTTTAATTTGAAACTATAGTAGAGCAAGGTTATCCACTATTTTGTATAACTCATTCTCCTCTTTTCTACATGTCGGCTTTTGCTTTTCCCTGACAAACAGAACAAACCAAATGAAAAACTTTATTTCTGTATTTTAAGAACTACTAAACAGTTTAATATCAGATCTTGATATATCTGTAAAGTATAAATAGACATTAGAAAACCCACCTTAAAATGTAAAATACAGTTTTGTTTTTCGGTTTTGTTTTCTCCTAGGAGAACATTTAGTACATGATAAATACTACAGAATATCACAAATTTTAGGGAAAAACAACAGTAGCAGAGCTGGTAAAAGAAACAAAAAACCAAATATACATACAAAAGATGTCTGATTTTGTAATTATGTTACTATTCTTTCATTACTGCCATATAAAAAATCGTAGTTCAAAATCTGCACTATAGTTACACTTATATAAACAATACTGGCTTCTAATATGTATTCAAAGAGGGTTTCTCTGCCTCCAAAGTGTCACTTTTATGTCATCTTGCCTCCTTAGCAGTTGATCCAAAAAGCAAAGTTCATTTCAATTATTTCAGCATCTTTCAGCACCCTGTCAGTAAACAAGCAGTTTGAAGCATTCACTGCTAGGAGCAAGATCCAGACTTGAGGATAGAGACTGAATGAATGGTCAGCAGTGGCTGGGGAAGGCAAAAACCTGTACCCTTCATCCAAAGTGACATCCTGTATACAAATTACTTGTTCCCTGCATTAGACTGAAACTCTGGCTTACAACACATTTTCATAACAAAATAATCAGAAAATAATAATGAGAAATTGTTCTCTTACCTCTGTCCCCATTAATTTTGAGATAAAATCTCACCTTCATGCTACTAGGTAGTTTTATGTGTTTTGTAATTTCTAACTGTTAGGGTATCATAAAAATTTATGTTCAGATATCATAAACCATTGTTATAAGAGAAGGGTTTTCTTCTGTTCAAACTCAAAACAGACTATCCCCATCCAAAATGGTTCAAATCAGTCTTGAATTGTTCCTGCAGAGCTATAATCTAGTTGAGAGACCACTGAACTATATTTGACTTTGATTTCACACTCTGGCTCTGATACTGACCCTGATTTGCCATTCCCCACCCTGAGTCCTCCTTGGTGTGGTCACTTCTTTCATTTGCCTTTTTATCACATAATTTTTCTGACTCCACATTCCTTGTTGGGCAGCCTTGTTGCCCCCCAATTCTTTCAAACTAATCTCTGGGGAAAGCCTTTCTCTTGAAGCACAGGGTTATGACCTTGCTTTTTTTTGCTGTGGTTCCTTCTCTCAGCATTCTGAATTTTACTATCTTATGCTTACTGCAGCCAATGTTGCTACTAACCTATTATCCCAGAAATTCTGTTCAAGACCAGAACTGTGCAAAGGCCTAAATGAAAGTACATGAAACAACATGCTTTCCCTCCCTCGTCCAGCTGAAAAAACATGTTTATTGAATACTTTAAAATGCTTAAAAGAGGATTGTATTCTTTGACATCTCTTCTTGTGCTAAAGAATACTAATTCACAAGCAGTGCTTCAGGGGTAAAGAAAGGTGAATGAGATTCCAAGTTGCTTCAGTGAATAAATACCACGGATAAATGTGAGCAGTTATTTACTTTCATGGATTATGTAGCACGACAGCATACAAAATGTGATGTATTTTTGCTATTGCTTTCTGCAGGAAAAAGGTATCATATGTGCTATTTCAACTAGTGGCTATGCAGCATACATAAGCATTTACCAAGTGTGATGCTTAGCTGCTTTAAAAATGTAAAGCAATATTAAAATAATCTTCTCTATATTACCTTCCACTGCTTTTCTAAGACAACCAAATAGTTTATTTGCTTCCTTAACCAGTGACTGCCCGAAGTGTGTGTGAACAGTTAAAAAAGCCTATAAGGATTCTGGATGGTTTAAAATGATAAAGCATGCTACTAAAATATTCTAATGACTTTATACATCTGAATGCTATTTGGGAACTACATCTGCACTTTACCTTGAATTACAGATATTGCTGGGAATGAAAACTCAAGGCACAGTTAACCATTAAAAATTCCATGACTGTGAAGTGTTGGAATGTCATCTGAAAGATGATAATTCCTGACAAGAAATAGTTGAAAATTTAGTCTCCTCAACAGAAAGCAAGCAATTAAACGATCATCCCTCACTATCTCTTTGACAAATTATGTCAGTATTAAGCTTTATCTGTATCATATCTCTCCTCTCATCATCTAGAACCTTCACTTTCTGCAATACTTTACAGCAGGACAATGTTCAGTTAAATCTGTGGGGTTTTACAGGTAATTCTCTTCTGTAACCATCCCACACTAACTATTCTTCCCTCTGTGTTTTCCTGAATTGATAACAGAATTCAATTTTAAATAGGACCAGTGTTCTTTTTGTTAAGTTAGTAAAGCACAGATGTAAAATTGCTGTTGAATTTCTGTGAAATTAGAAGGAGCACCTGCAGGGGATTGATAATGGAGAGCTGATTTACACTTTTTCTAACTAGCACATAGTCACAGTATTAACTTACAAAAACCCTTGGGATGCAAATGAGGGAGAGCATGGGATATACAATGCACATGTAACCAAAATCACTAAACCCCACCTATACATGTGATTGCTGAGTCACATTGGGATGGACCAAAATTTACAGAATGAAAGGAGCGTTTTGGGGCAGAAAAGACTGAACAGGGAAAACATCGCTGCCTGTTCAGGATCAGTCAATGGACTGTGTCTCTTCTCCTCCCCTGAAGGAATGCCTTTAGACTTGTTTTGTACCTCCAGCTACATAGGAACACACCAGTATGTTCGTTTAAACATACAGAGTGTTATTAGAATCTCTCTTGGTAAACTTTCTGTCACAACACATATTAACTCTGTGTTTTAGGAATCTTGAATCTCATTTCCTGTGGCTTCAAGTATTCCTGAGTCTGGATTGTGGAAAGTCCTTATTGAATGTGACCAGAGCTCTAGGGCTGGATTGGTAAATCGCATCATTTGTGCACCTGTTCTTGTGCAAGGCCTTTTGAACTCCACCAGACTTCTAGTGTTAAATTTGCTATAATCAGAAACTAAGCTCAGTCACATCCAGCCCCTCTGATCTCTCTGGATCAGATGGACCACAAGAGCACCTATTTTCTTCTAAATTGCCATGCCCTTAATGCAACAATGAAGAGTCAAGCAGTGAAACAGGCTCCTGGGAGAGGATATGCAGTTTCTATCCCTAGAGATTTTCAAAATCCAACTAAATGAACTCCAGAGCTGTCGGTGTGACCTCAGTTAAGTCTGCTATTACCAGGAGGTTGGATTAGAGACCCCCTGAGGTCTTCACAGCCAGATTGTTCTATGGTTTTGGTTCTGTGATATTTCCTTATTTTAATGCCTGAAGTCAAGTAGAATACAACACAACTGAAATTATTGAATGATGATTATCTCTGATGGGTATACACAAAGCTTTTTACAGGTAGCTAAAGAGAACATAATATTTTAAACTTATTATTTGCTTTCTTGGCAAAAGGAGTTAATTTCTTTAATATTTTTTAGTAGACTTGATCAGAATTATTTGTAAAAATTGATGCAGAGTTCTTGGTGTTGGAAAGATTTAAGTGTTTTTATGAAAATGTATTGTTTTCAATGCTTGATCTCTTCTCTGTATGATTTGAAATCAGCAGAGAAAAATACAGATTTGATTAAAGGTTATGATCCTAAGAATGACTGCAAAATTAGTCAAGCACAGACTATCCCAGATGAAAATAGTGAATGGCAAGACATAAAGAAAATGGAAAAAAATTGTTTTCTCCAAGAGAAAGAAGTTATTTCATTTCTGAGAGAGAGTAGATTTTTATAAAGGAATAAAAGGTGATACCTAAAACAGTCAATAGTTTGCTCTTCCTTTCTTGGGGTTTCTCGAGGGTGCTAGTAATTTATTTATTTATTTATTTTATTTCAAGAAAGAACTCAATTTCATTTTCTTTTATTTTGCTATTCCACAGAATTGAGGACATCATCACTAATATCATCAGCTGCAAAATATCAGTGGGCATAAACACTAAAACCAATTTAGTATTGCTAACTGGAGCAAAGAAAATGTCAGCTTTTTGCTATCTATAGGATTTGGGTGAACAAATGTATACCACAAGATGGAAGATCACTTTATTCTTTAATTTCCAGCACTGGAAACACGCAGAATGTGGATTTCCTCCACCATGTATGATGGGTAAAAACACCATTTCAAATTAGTAGATATTTCTCACTCTATTTAGTAGATTCCTTAAAAGAAGAAATAAACAAAACCAAAAAAAAAGGAAAAAAACTTACTGTGTTGTAAATACTATAAGACATCTAAGTGTAAGTGTAGCAAAAGAAAGCAAATCCATTTGGGTCAATGTACTACTTTTGCATTTATCATTGTCAAGACTGATATTATCCCCTTCCCACTTCAAGTCGAATTTAAAGTTCTGTCAAAGACTCTCTTTTCCCTTTGAGAAAGGTGAAAGACATTGAACCAAATGTCAGCAGGCCTGGTACCATCCCATTATTGAAAAACCCCAAAACTCTGCTGGTGACACCAGCAATAGAGTCATTAATATACTGAATTAATCTCTTTCTTCATATGTCATTGCATGCAACTGGAAAAATTACTTGTTCTCCAGATTCCCTTACCAATCATCCCAAGGCACTAAAGTGTCTTTTGATTGCCCTTGGACTGCACTCTGTGACTTCATCACCACCCACGTGGAAGAGCAATAATGGGAAATAGTTGAAGACCAAACCATGCTAGGAAGTTTCGTAGTGCTATCCTAAACCTGGGCCAAGGGAGGCATTAAATTTAGTAATTTTTTTAATAGGAGTCAATTTGCATTCGGTAATTTATCAGCAGGATTAATCCAAGTGAGAATGTAGGCAAGTATTTCTGTATGGATATCTATGTATTCAGTCATAGACACATAGTTTGAAGTTCTATCTTGCCTAAAGTACTGCAAAAATGTCATCACTTTGTGCACTTTGGACTTATATTACATTATTGTTATTAATTTAACTTACCTATTAATACATGCATTTCATCTGTTCTACCACCTTTCAGCTTTGATAATTATCTAAAGCTAACAAAAATAGCAGCTTAGCTACCTTAACATCTTCCTGTGCTCAGTAAAAGATTTTGCCTGAGTTATCCTGGTTTTCCACAATTTGTGTTCATAGATGACTTTCAAAATTCTCTCAGGCTTTTTAATAATATCTGTTAATCTATTTTCTATGTATACATAGAGTATGTTTAAGATTTGGTCTTTTGTGTCTGTTTAGGATGAGTGACCAATACAAATTTGGAAAATGAAAAGGGTAGCACAGACTTCAAGCTAATAGAGATGATGAATGAGCACACACCACTGTCTATTCAGTAGAAAGATGTGCAAGACAGTTTAGTAGCTACCTTATAATGGAAAGACAAAATGGATCCTCTTATCTGTATGTAGCTTAAACCTCCAAAAATTTACAGGTTCAAATGAATGTTAAATTAGGAATTCTGGTTCAGAATTTTGAGACATTTAAGACTAATGTAGAAATGTCCAAACACTCAAAAAATAAGCATATTTTTATACTAAAAATATTTTACTGTTATCTCTAAAACTTTTGTCTGTTAATGAAATTATTTTAAATATAATAAAGGATGTAAATGAAATAAGTTTTTTAAATTGAAAAATTTTTCTTTGTTTGAATGGCTACTATGTATTAACTATGAAACAAACCACAACTATCAGCTAAAAACTATTTTTGATAAAAATTGTATCCATAGTAAGAAACAAAAATATACAGTGAATAGAAGCTTTAAATACAAAAATAGTTTACTTATGTGGAATAAAAAATTACAGAGACAGACAAGATAGGGATATAACTACCCATATTTGGTAGAGTCATATTTGAATAAATAAATACTCCCATACTGTATCTGAGAAGTCAAATGAAACACGTTAGCAATAAAAATATTGAATATAAAGAAACAAGAGTTTTATCCTTATCACTGAATAGAATCAATTTTGGTGTTGCTCAGGAGTAACTCCTACTAATACAGAATTTGGATTTCCAAATTTCTTTCTTTTTTCCCTATCTTTTACTGTTAAATAACATGGAACATCAACAACACTACCAAAAATATTTTTGAGAAGAAAAGATTCAGCGTCAAATTCCTCTTATTTACACATCACAACATAACTTGTAATGATGTCAATAAGTTTTACTGCATAACTTCAGAACAGCACTTAGCTTGTAAGTTAAAATCCTTGAAAATAGGAGCCTGGTTAGGGACCCAAATAGATCTTAGCTTCAAAAGTGCCAAGGTATTCTTATACTTTATAGTCCACACCTTTTATTAGGAGTAATAGTGAATTTTAAATTCTCCAGTAAGTACTACTATGTTAAGAAAATTTTATTTCTAAAAAGATGTAGCTAGCACCTGATTAAACCCTGAACAAGGTTTGTAGAGGAATTTTTTGTGCATTAAAAAATTGGAGATTTTATTATCTGTCAGACAATATATTTTATAAAAATCTAGTCCTCTGAGTTCTCCTAGGCTTTTGGCACCTTTAATACCACAGTAATAAATCAGAAAATGCATTTGTTGAAAGAATGAAACTTGAAGAATCAAAAGACATCTGTATTAGAGTGTCTTTGCACACTTCTAGAAGAATGAGGGACAAGCAAAGAAAACTGAAAAAAAATAGATTGCTAAATGATGGTGATTGTGATCTTGTAGGCATAACTGAAACCTGGTGAGAAGATTCTTATAACTGGGACGTCAATACAGATTAGTACAATTTATATAAAAGAAGGGTGGAAAGGTATCATTATAAAGGACATAAAAAATATTTACAATCTGAGCAAACTATGGGTTAGTAGTGATTAATGCCAAGGTAAATATGATGAACTGGAATACAAAGACTGGAAGGAAAAAGAAATGACAGAGCATGATAGATATAGATGATAAGGTTGAGAAGAAAAAGAAATCAAGGTCAGTTCAAACTAACTTTTTGTGTGCTCAGAAACCTGGGATATTTTTGATACTTAAATGCATGTTTTTTGGGAAACATAGAAACACATGAAGTGTAAATGCATTTGTATTACATGAAAATAAAACAAATCTTGTAGGTATTTCTTTTAGAAGGAAACTAAACTTTTCATGTATCTGTCATTCCCTTATCTGAAACTTCCTAATGAAAATTAGAACTAATGGCACCATTAAGAATTGAGGTTTTATTAAGGTATATAAAGCACAGAAAGTCTGTTATGAAATAATATTGAAATCCACTGGAGTAAAATATGGTGCAATTAAAGTATAAGAAACAATACATGCTTTCAGTGAAGAATATGAGGAACAGAGGTTGGTTAATGGGATTTCAAAAGTGGATTCTACTCAGTTAACTTCATGATCACATTTCCTGCTTTGGAAATGCATTCTGAGCAGGTTGCTTCAAGATGAAAGGCAAATCCCCCAAAGAATGAAAAAGCCCTCAAAAACTTTGAAGAAAGGAAATCTTGTTAATCTGTAACATTTAACATCTAGTTTGTATTCCTTAAAAGAAATTATTTTTGTCTTCAAAATGAAGTTCCTAGGATGATGCATAGAATGAGAAAATCTGCAGTTCCTCTGCTTAAATTTATTTCTTTGCATGACCCAGCTAAAATTAATAAAAACAACTACAAAGAAAACAAACAAAAACTTCTCCATCTGCCTTTTCTTCTAGAAATATTTTTTGTCAAGTGAGTTGTCTTTTTCAAGCTATGTGGAAGACAACTGACTTTTAGTAATTTTAAAGTTTTTCCAGCAGGAAGATTATTTATCACTTAATCCTCAGTGAAAACCCCTGTGCTTTGATGTATGACTAAATATTTTTCCCCATAATCATCCAGCAACAAAAAAATAATTTTGAGCTTACTATTTGCTCTGTCTTTATGCAAGCTCATGCCTGCTGTCCTGTTCTGAACAATTGTCATTATAGATTATATGTTCATAAACACTGCAGCTCAGCTGGCATAATTTAAGCAGCATAGACAAAATTGTGCCATAGAAATAGATTCTGATTTAAATTGAAAAGCAGTAAGAATTTTTTAGGTATTTCAGTAGACAAACCAAATAATGACATTATAAATAAAAAGGTTTAAATGCAAAGATATTAAACAGTAAAAAAATCACATATGTGGATATTGTATGGAAAATATTATAGGCAAATAAATCGGATTGCTTTAAAATAGATTTTTTTTTAATGTCATGTTTCAAAACAAAGCAGTGTATTAATTTCTTATAACTTTATTCATATGTACAATTTCACAATTTAAGCAATCTTTGTGCCAGAAATAATGAACTATTTCAGAACTCCTACAAATATCATTCTAATATGACGTTTGAAAATATAGCTCAACTATTTTTATTAAGCAAGAAATTAAAAATAATCTTAGAGCAGTTTAAAGAACGTCAGCTATATTTAGGTGGTAATAATGTTTTTGTAATAAAAACATCAAAAGCTCCAGAAATAACTTTGGATTATCATCTTTTGAGTAAAATCACTGAGAGGCTGCTAATAGAAATGACAGGGAAAGATTTGGTAGCATTTGGCAGCCAATCTATCTGAAAGCACCTAAACATTTCACCTAATCTTTAAATAAAAGGTTAAAAAGCGCTTGCAATGGTTGAGTTTGACAAGTTAAAATCTTGTTCTACTGGTCCTTGCTTTTTTTGAAAATCTGTGAGTCTCCTATGCATTTTTACTCAGGGTTAATATTCTGTTGCGTTTTGGATATATTGATTAGTTCATTACTATCTCTTATCCTATCTACAACTCAGTCATAAATTAAATACAAAATATAACAAATGAACTTTTAATTTTCTATATGCTAGCTGACAATATGATGTAAGTGTGCTTTTACCTGCATACAATTTGTCCTTTTTTCCTATTTTTTTTCAAATAATGTGAATACACACTTCAAGACAGGAAAGATAATCAATTCAAGAGCTAGTGTATATGAAGCATTTTATTTTGTAAGGGTGAGTATAAAAATGGTTTCTTTTCTCTATGAAAACAAGTGATTTCTGAATGCAGAATCAAAAGAGGAAGTTTGGAACAATTTACTGTACCTATTTCAAGTCAGTTTGCCTCTTGCTAACTGAAGAGACACAGATCCTCAGAAGATCCAGATAAATTCTCCTAAACAAACATTTGCAAAAGTGAATTTTAATGGTAACAGGAAAAATTTTTTAATAAGTCAGGCAAATATGGGATATGGTACTATGGTTAAATTTCACCTTCTCTCCCAACAAGACTCTTTTTGCATTATCAGGCTTTTTAAATTTTCACTATTATTTGACAGCCACTGGAAGATGTGATCTATGCCTAGATGTGAAATATTTCTGAAATTTAATATTCCTGTTCATTTCCACAGGCTTAAATTTGAAAAGCATTATTTTCACTTGAACTTGTTTTCTATTTAGTGTGTTTTCTATTCAAGTCTACTGCTAAATAAAAGAAATCAGATTTATTTTACTCAGTTTATGAAAATGAACCCTCCATTGTGCTGAATATCTCTATATTTGAGCTTGATCATAGCATATCATTAGGCCTCTCATAATTTATGTGAAGTTTGATTGAGTTTAATTATTAATTACAAATGTTAACCACTAGTAGAAATAATAGGGCTGTTGATGCTAAAAAACCCACAACAGCTTTAGAAAAGCTGCTGTTCCATTGATCTTCTAGCCTCTGGATTATTTGAGCGACAAGTGAAACTGTCCTACCCACTGAATGATAGAATCATTTTTACAGACAAAATATTTTCTTAACTATATTGCAATCAGAGGAAAACGTCAAACAGTATTTTTCATCCATGCAATGAATTATTAAATGCTTTCTTCCTCCCAGCAAACAGATGGCAGGCAGCCATTCTGCATGGCAGGAGTCTTTAAAATGACAGGTGAAAAGGGCTCTAGAAGAGGAAAATAATGCTTCATAAAAGTCTGTTTCTACTAGAAATTCTTGGCAGAAATATTAACAGGGTTACTGCTGAGTGATTAGATAGCTAAGAAAAATTAAACCATTTTGTCAGAATGTTTGGGGGGAGCATGGAAAGTGGAGTACTTTATGGGCTGTGGTAGCTAAAGGAAAAGATTAGAAGTATGGAACTGTACCCTTATGGTCTGTAATTTTCAGATTACATGGTACCTTTAGCCTACTGTTGTATTCATTGCAGGCAAAGCCTTTAGTGCCAAGCAATTTGGCTCAATAGAAACAGCCCAGAAGATTTAAATGATTGCTCTTAAGCTACTTATATCCACACAATTTTTACTTTAGTGTTTTTTTGTCACGCTAGGTGTAGTCTAATTTGTAAGACTGAACATCCCTCAAACACTTGGCCATAGATGTTGAAAAATACAGTCATTGGTTAAAAGGTCATTTTTCTGCATTAAAGTGAGCAGTACATTTTAGAGAGGAGCTTGTAGTTCTGTTTCCTCTGAAAGGAATTGATTTATATGCACCAAAACTTTTCCATGAATGGAACATAGTTAAAGGGAATGATCAGTGGATTGAATACAAAATTGGGCCAAAATATTTAGACATATCCCTGCTCTTCTTCTAAAATCAATGATGTAATGAAAAAAAAATAGTATAAAATAATATTTAACTCTCCATGGAGGACCCTATTTCATTCAACTCTCTCCAGGAGCACTACATAGAGACATTGTACTATTCCTCTCTCACAATTTCTAGCTCCTCTCTTCTATCACATCTCCTTCACTGTAAAATTTCACCTGTAGAGGATAGTGATTAAATAATCACCTACAACGTTCTGTCATGTTTTATGACGTGATTAGGATTTCCCATCAGAATTGATTAATTACTTAAAATTTTTAACCATTTTTTGAAGGTGATACTTCTGAAAACAAATCAGATTATTATTTACACTACTACTAGGTAATAATTATGTTCCATTTTTTAAGCCTTAATATATACAATACCATGCCTTTGCATGTATTATGTGAAATATTTTAATTTGTATTTTTCTCCTAAAGAATACCTTTTAATAATTCAACAAATCTGAGCTACAAATTATTCCTGAAATTGGTGACATATAAAAAAACTCAAGTTTTTTGTGCTGCTGCTTAATCAAGATGCATTAGTGAAGAAAAATGTATTAAGTGGTATAAAGATAGAGTTCAATTACTTCATTTACAAAATATATGATGGTACTTGAGTCTCATACCATGTAGGTGTAGTGATGCACACTAAGATAAGCAGTGTGGAGCAAGCACACTAATATTTTTTGAAGTGCTCCAAGTTTTCCATAAAACAGTTGAAAAAAACCACTTTATGCTAGTTAATTGGAGAAAATAAGCAGCACAGCAAGTAGGAAAAAAGAAAAAACAATAGGAGAAAGAAAGCTGTGGCGCCAAGATTAAGACAAGCAGCTCACTTACCAGTTGTTGTAGGGAGCAAAACAGGCAACATGCAGATAATAACGCTATTTATTTCAAATTAAAATAAATATTTAATTACAGATTTGAATAGTGGAGGAGGGAAAAAAAAAAAAAAAAAACACAGGAAAAAAGAAACTGTATTTACACCTTTTATCCCCTTTTGTATCTAAAGAATATCTTTGCTAAATAACACAAAAAGCTCAAATTCACTCCAAGCACCTGTCCTCTGCACCCTGTTGTCACCATGGATTTCATTCAGTTATTCAGTAACTTCAGCGAGTCAACAGGTGGCACTGGGGTGGTTCGTGGGCGTTGTAGTCAGGATGCAGTAGCTTCTCTTGACATCTTCCTTCCCATTCTTTCCCTAAGCTCCAGCACACATGCTCCACAGGATTCTATCCCACTGGGGTGCTGCAGTGTGGGCTCAACCATGAGTTGACATGTCTTTGGAATGCCTACCCTGTCATGCAGCCACCTCCTGCTCTATCTTGGAGTTCCCCTTGTTGTTTTTTTTTTTCCGTCTTCCTTTCTATCCAGTATTTTCTGACCTTTCTTAAGTATATTTTACAAAGGCCCCACCAAATCCTCTGAGGTTGGGTCCATTGCAGACCCTGCTGGAACTGCCAATGTCTTGGAAAGGAAAAACCCTGGCCTCTTCCCCAAGATTTTACTCCTGCTGCAGCCAGATGCAAAAACATTTCCTTATGAATTCAGTACACCTTTCAACCTGATAACCTTTGACCATGAAATGGCTACCTTGATAGAGGAGGGAACAACAATGATTATTGTTCATCTTGAATTAAGAAAGACTTTTGAAATGGTCTTCATGAAGAAGCTGAGGAAATAGTGGCTGGACAAGCAGAACCTCACAGTGGATTGAAAACTAGCTGAACAGCTGTGCCCAGAGTGATGATCAGTAGCAAGAAGTCTAGTTGGAGACCACTAATCTAGTGGTGTACCCCAAGGGCAAATGCTGTTTTAAATCTTTATTAGGGAGTTGGATGGTGGGGCAAAGTGAATCCTTAACTAGTTGACTAATGACACAAAACTGGGAACAAGTTCCTCATACACAAGAGGGTCTTTTGACTGTCCAGAAGAACTTCAGCAGGCTGAAGAAGTGGGCTAATATGAATCTTACAAGGTTCAACATGGGAAAGTCCTGCACAGAGGAAAGATCAGCCCCATGCACATGTATAAGCTGGGGACCAATTAGCTGTAAAATAAATTTGTACTTTGAAGTCCTGATGGACAGTAGTTGAGCAAGACCAGGTTCCCTTGACAAAAAGGCCAATGATATTCTGGGATGCATTAGATAAAATATTGGCATTAGTCAAGGAAGATGATCCTTCCACACTACTCAGCTCTGGTGATGTCACTGTGGACTGTCTGGTTCAGGGCCCCTCAATACAAGAGAGGCATGGATGTACTTCAGAATCCAAGAAAGGGACAAAAAGATCATCAAGGAACAGGAGCATCTCTCCTATGAATAAGGGCTGAGATCTCTAGGACAGTTCAGCCAGAAGAGAAGGCTTGTGAGGAGATCTTATTAATGTATATAAATACATGAAGGGAGGATAAAGTCAGCACCTTTTGTGTTCCCAATAACAGAACAAAAGGCGGTGGATACAAAGGGAAACACACATTTCCTGAGGAATATCTGGAAACTTTTTTTTTTCTGTGATAATGTCTGAGCACTGGCGCAGACAGTCCAGAGAGATTGTGAAGTCTTCATGCTTGGAGATATTCAAAGACCATTTGAACACTCTCCTGGGCTTTAGGTTCTTGAGCAGGAAGTGGGACTAGATGACCTCCAATGGTCCTTTGTAATATCAACAATTTTGTCAGTCTCAGAATCTATTTTCAAGTGGCTTTTGAAGATGGAAAATTGGGCCAAGATTTATACTCAGGTTCATGGGTTAAAATTGATTTCTGATGGCTGGCATCTTATAAGACTGAACTATTTATTTAATATTTGGAATAGGAGGGAATTGTGTGTTAGGGATTTATTAAAACATAGCTTGGAGTGACCTAAATGAAAATTGGCCTGTGAAGCAGGTGATTTTTTGGGTCCTATACAGAAAGCTAAACAGTCACTTGCTGACCTTTAGATTTTCACAATCATGTGACAGAAAAGTTAAAAGCATTACCAATGGGAGCAAGAATTCAGGACTACTTGACTGTTTCCATTTCCTTCATTTGTTGACATTTTCCCCGCTCATGTCAGAATCTTCAGATTATGTTTGAGAAAGAGGCCTTTTTTTAATATAATAGCATATAACTGAAACAGAGCTAGAAAAGGTTTTGGGGGGGTTTTTATGGGGTTCATGATCCCTGGCCACTGCAAATGACCTTGGAATCTGAAAATATCATTCAGCCATGCAAGCAACATTGGATTTGTGTCACAAGCATAAAATATTTAAAGAAAAATAATAGAAGATCACAGGCAATTCCAGCATAGTGTGCATGGACATTTTGGCAGTTCTAAAATTTACAGCACCATGGTTCTATCTATGTGGGCATAAACCAATCAAGTTGTTCTACTGCGGGTGTCATAATGGCTTTACAGGGTGTTTAAAAAGGAATATGCAACAAGGACTTATTTTCCATAGGGAAAGCCATAAATAAGAAAAAAAGCAGTTTTTTTGAAGAAAGAGTAAAATTCATTTAGCCTGTCGAAACACATTTACTTCTCTATATTTCATTTTTTACATTGTGCTATATAGTCACTGCTTGTTGAATGATTTGGATATTTTTTCCTTGAATATCCTTGCCTAATAGGCCATTAGATGTATTTACTACTCTTCAGAAGCCAGGTTGTTTCTGAAAGTCTGCATAATGTGAATTCATTTTGAGTTCTGTGTATGCGAGCTTCCAGTGTTATCAGTCAGGTTCGAAATTATATGATTTTTTTGTGCTGTTTAAATTACATAGTTAAACTGAGGTTTTCAAAATCATGTGCTCACAAAACAAATTAACCAAGCAATGAAAAAGGTACAGTCACAGTATAAATGATAAGTTTAAATAGTGAAAAGAGGTGCAGACCAAAGGTGGATAAAGAACTGAGCTCACATGTGTTGAACCCAATTTCTGATAGGCCAAGTGCATAGTGGATGAATAACCCAAAATAAACAAGCTCTGAAGTACCCATCTGCCCCATCCCTGGACTTGTTCAAAACCAGATTAGGTTGGTTCTGAGCAATTGGTTCTGTCTACAGAAAGGTGTCCCTCTCTGCAGAAGGGAGATTGGAACTGGGTGGTCCCCTCCAACCCAGCCGTTCTGATTCCATGATGATTCCACAATTACAATTTTGGACAGGTAACACTGATTATAGTCATAATACTGAAGTCATAATTTACTGTACAGGAGAAGACAAAGAAAGAGGCTATTTGGCGTTAATATCTTTTCCTTTCACTGAGGTTCCACACTGCCAGAATAATGCAGAGAAAAAGGAATTCCCTTTCAAATTGAGCTTAAATAGTCTAAAACATTATTTATTCACTTCCACTCACCACTTTAAATATTTTTCAAAGCTTTAGGGCATTTTTTGCTCATATCTAAATATTCATCTTTTTATTTTAATGCCATTTTTCTGTCATATTACTTAGTCTGTCTCAGCATGCATTTCAGCCTTTCTGATAGAAATTAATCTCCTTCAGAATCCACTCAATCAAGCGCCTTGGTGGCTAATTTGACTTATCCAAACCTTATATGTAATGTCCTTTTCTTAGATAAAAGCTTTTGAGACTTACTGGGCTTAGTTTCTTTCCAGATCTGTGAAAGCAAATGCTGCTATTTGTCCTTGGAGAAAAATTAGAGACATCAACAAGCAAATAGATCCCAGCTCTTCTTTCCTTTTTGCTTTTTAATTTGTCCTTCATCCTCACTACTTCCTTGGGATTAACTCAGATAGGTTAAAATTGAATATATAAATCAAATATGAAATAATTATAGAAATCAATGCATGAGTTCCATTGGGGCACTACTAAGGTACTATTCCTAAAGATGTTAATAGCCTAATAATCCTAAGAATAAAAGATTCCTCAGTTCTTGATCCAAACACACCAATGTGATTTTTGACCAGCTTGTCTGACTTTACTGTTTCTGAATGAAGGTAAGACAAATGTATAAACAAATCTTGTCTGGGATAGCTGTCATATGTTCAGAGTGACTATTTATACTTTTTTTCTCTCCATCTGGTTTAGGGTTTTTTGTTGTTTTTGTTTGTTTTTTGTGTTTCTTTGGTTGGATTTTGTTTTTTGGGGTTTTTTTTTATTCTACCATCACTTATTTTTTTTCAAATTAAGAAGTTTAAACATAAAGCACATACAACTGTGTTTTTATGGTTGATGATAAAAGCCAGGTGTACCTCTTCCCTGCTGAATGCCTCAGGAAATGATGTCCTTTGATTCAACACTCCCTTTCTCACACTGGGCAGTTTGCAGTTTTGTTCTCAGTGGGAGGAGGGGAAACACACTGTAGCCCCACATGAGAAGTGCTGACTGGTGGAAGATGAAAGTTTGACTAGGGTTTGGCTATGAGGATCCTAGCTAGGAATAAGATTTTCCACTTCTTGAATGACTGCTACAATCATTTTTTAGCTCTTACTGGAGATTTCTTCTCTCCAAACTGAAATTGAAAATTACACGCACATTCCTCTATGGAGCTTTTGTATTGCCAGCTAGCCCTTTAGAGCACTTTTGAAATGCCAACCACAATGGACTGGCAAATGGAAATAGAATTTTATCTAGTTTCTACATTATAATTGGGCTTTTCTACTAAAAAGAGATTTGCTTATGCAGTGACAGGTTTAGAAATGTAAGAAGTAGAGCCTTAGAAGCATGCCCTCATCATATGAGGTGCTTAGATTCTAGATCATGACTTTTTTAAAACACAGATCAAATGTCTACCATCTACTTAATTTCTGCTTTCTGATCCAGGTCTTTTAGGTACCCTATATTCCCTTCTTCTTCGTGGTGTGTGTAAAGACATAAAAATCTCTGGATATTTCATAGCAGTTTGAATTTAAAAATTACCGGTCTCAATTGCAATTTCTCATAAGAATTGTTATTAAAAAAACCCCCAAAAATCCCCAATATGCCACAAAATTACTAGGAGACCCTGGTATTAGTTTTCTGTAAAGAATAAAAATATCTACTGTACTAGTCTCTACATTTCTTCACTTCACTTTAATTTCTTTTTATTTTTTTCCTGTTTTATGCAGAAAGAGAAAGAAATATATACATGAATTTTGGTTGCATTGGGTTTTTTCTTCTCTTCCTTTTATTTTTTCTTTACTTTTTTTTTTTTTTTTTAATTACAAAGTAAGAATAAGTCCCATTTTTATGCACGGAGTTGAAAAAGTGCCAGTACAGACAATTCTCTTAGTATGTTTCAGGCTAGGCTCATGCATAACATTAAATAAAGGTAAAGTTATGAGCATATGAGCAAAAATTAGAGCAAAAATTAGCCTGCACAGTGTCACAGAGGTCTAACTGAGTATGCACCAGGCAATTTGCCTTACTATTACTCACATCTCATCTCCAAATGTGAACACCCTTGATGACTCAGCAATCCTTAATAAAAGCCCTACAGTGTCTACTGTGGTACTCCAAAGGGAACTGCACAGTCAATGGAAAAGGAAAATGGTGATGGACTGGATTATTTGACTGTTGAACACAACCAAATCACTTTTTGTTTTGTGCATTTAGACCCTTGCTACAGGGTATGCAGTGGAAAAGAAGAGAGATTCACCATGAGAGCAGATTGTGCACTCCCAGTATTGGGACATACACAGAAATTAATTTCTCCTAATCTTTTCTCTCTTTTCCAAAGGAGAATCCAAATTTTCTGGACTTTTATCAAGAAAATGCACTAATTGTAGCTTTCATCTCCATGTCAAAAATAACATGAGTGAAAGCTGATGAGACTGTCTGATTCTTCTCAGATACTTAATGTAATTTGTTTAAATGGATTAAAGTCATAAGGTCTGAAAGAAGTAATGGGAAGATAATTTCCTCTGTCAATATTAGTTTGAAACATCAGACCTGGTGGTGATGAAAGTTCCAGGATTCTTCACTTGCCACTTTATTACAGGGGGACAAATCTTTAAAAAAAAGGCAGTTGAGTTGAATGTCAAATGCATAAGTGCACTGTAAATGCAATAATTTGTGCTTTAGTCTGATTGTTTAATACGAAGCTTAAAAAATTACATCCATTTTATTGATTATTTTTACAGAACTTTTAAAAATTTTAAGATTCATAATAATGAAATATCTGGTTACCGGTTTCTTTTTTGGCCTGGTGCTAGTGGAGGTGTTGGCATGATAAGTGTGCAAGAGAGATTCACTTATGCATATTGGAAAATAATGTCTTTCAGAATCCACATCAGAAGCAGATATTAAACAAATAAATTGTGATGGAATATAAGATTGTCCTATAAATTAGCCAGCACCCCTTTCTGAAACCAAAACTGAAGAAATCTCACATTTATATTAGCTTTCAGAAACAATCTTTGCAGTGTTTCAGCTTCTTAGAAACCACCAGCAAGGAATATGACAAAATTAAATTTATAACAATTAAAAATAAAACCAAGCAAAGCCTGATCTAACATAACACTAGTAATTTATTTTTGTATTTGATGACAGCAGATCAGATGCACAGTGTTGCATGAGATAAAGCAAAGCAAATGAGAAAACATTTCTGTGACATTCAACATTTCACTGCCTCTCCCAATTATCATTGAGCAGGTTGATATCCTACAGCGAAAGATTCAAATAGTTCAACAACCCATTTTGAGTTTTATTCATAGGAAAGTTTGTACTTCACATGAAATCAAGATGAAAAGATGGCATTTGAATTCAAGTTAAATTCATTTCAACTGTCTAGGTTTATCTTACTAGATTTTTACATATTGATACCATAGGACATGGTATTTAAAATACTATTCTGGTATTTAAAATATTATTTCTGGAAAATACTCACAAGTCATTGATTGTTCAGATGAGAGAAGATCACTGAAACAACAGAATTATGATACTTAGATATTTGAATTTTGCCCATATGGCTTTAATTTATAGTGTTCAATAGATCATAATCCAGAAAACATAAAAATTATAAACATATATATACATATATATATATATATATATATATAATAGGATGCTAAGGTTTCTTTTCCAGAGATTGTTTCTTTTTTAATTCAAAAAACTTGTATTGTCTTTGACATTTAAATAAAACTAAAATTAATACATGAAATAATATATATAGATAATATCAAAAAGTAACTAAGAATGCAAGATACTCATGAAAAACCTAATTAACATTTTCAAAAATACTGAACATCTCTCCCTCAATGAATAAAACTTTTCTATACTAGTCTCATAAGTTTCTGAACATTTCTTATTGATTTCTGCTTTTATTTCTTTCATCAAAAAGTAATAAGCAACAGTCAAATCCAAATTACTCAGCCAAGAGTAATTTGAAAACTAAGATTTTCAATCCATGCAACACTAGTATACTAGTAGCAGCTTGTTAATATTTTTTTTAAATTTGTAACATGATGTGTAATTTAGAACTGACATTTGTAGTCAGACTACATAAAGTGTCTTATTTCTTACAGATACAACCCTGAGTACTTCACCTGATCCAGCTTCTGAAGTTTGATTGTCTCTGCATGATGTATAGACAACCAATTTGTGGGGCCCAGCCAGCACTGATTTATGCAAGGCAGGTCCTGCTTGACCAACCTGATCTCTTTGTATGACAAGGTGACCTATCCAGTGGCTAAGGGAAAGGCTGTGGATGTGTCTACCTGGACTTTAGTGAAGCCTTTGACACAGGATTTTCCTGGAGAAACGGGCAGCTCATGGCTTGGACAGATTCACTCTTTAAGTAAAAAGTCCATCTGGATAGGACAATAAGAAAAGGTCTCAAGTCGTGCCAGGGGAGGTTTTTGTTGGATATTAGGAAACATTTCTTCACTGAAAGAGTGGCCAAGCCTTAGGACACACTTCTCAGGGCAGGGGTTGAGTCCCTTTACCTGAAGATATTTAAAAGATGTGTAGATGTAGGACTTAAATGCATGGTTTATTGGTGGACTTGGTAGCTTCAGGTTAATGATTGGAGTTGATGATGTTAAGGGTCTTTTCCAACCTGAATTATTCTGTGGTTCTGTGGGATTTTTTCCTCTACACTCATCTCACTTTAGTCTATTAAATCAAGAAATTGAGTTATGCTGATAAAGATTATACATCTACAAAGCTGCATGCTTGAATAAAGCCATCTGACTTTATGGATGTCTGTTCTATTAATGACTCGCTTTTCTCATGCAGAAGAAAAGATCTTCCTAATTATGAAATAAATGAATCTAGATAGTGATTAATATAGGTGATATTCTCACACAAACTGCTATTTGAAATTATCATTTTTCATTTGTTCCTTGAGACAATAATTGTGTTAATAATTCTGTAAGTGAGACTTCCTCTTTGTATGCTTCTAAGGTGTTGAACAGCTGTTTTAATAAAAACTCAAATCTTGTTTTGGTTGATTGAGACAGCATGATTTTAAGAGTTCAGAGAGTAAGTAATAAATAGTTATGGCAACATACTGCAGTTATTGAATTTCTTATGACAGGCTTGTATGTAATTTCTCATTTTAATAATGCTAAAAGTTATCCCTTATATTCAGATATGAGCTTCATGGCCACAAGGACCACATCTACATAACTAAGTGGTGAAATACAATTTTATCAGGTAATAGAGCCAAGAGGTGAACATGAGAATATGGAAATCACTCTGTGTGTTTCAGGGGCATTTACTTTGGCCCAGCTTACTTTGGTCTAGGAGGTGAACTCAGAAACTGGAGTGCATTCCATGAGCCCCTGGAATGCATGCAGGGGTTTAGTTTTTGGCCAAAAGGATTTTAATGATTTCCTTGCTGGAACCACTGCACGGTGGGAATCATAGGAGACAATTAGGAGGTACACTTCAAAGCTATTGCCCTGATCTAAAACTCAAATACTAAAGGAGAATGATTAAATGGCATTAAAACAGCTCATATACACATTTTCTACCCAGTTTTCTGACAGTATCAAATATTAGAGAGTCATGGACAGTATTCACTAACACAATCAATTAATAAGCTATTGGACATAAGCAGAAGCTGTTCCTTCATAATGGAATATGAAAGGATGAAGCCTAAATAAAAATTACTCCCAACTCATTTCTTCAAACAGAATCTTAGTCTTATTACTGAAGAGTTTTAATATACTCCAAAAGAACCAGAAGTTAAAAAAAGGTGCAATGAATTCATAACCTCAATAAAATTTATAAACCATGATATAACTCTTGACTTGTGCTTTTTTTTTTAATTTTTTTTTTAGAAAAAAAAAATGTTTAGAATGTTTCTCTGTTGCTGTACAGCTACTCTGTAGCTGAACAAGAAAAATCTGGCCTTTACAAATCCAATTCCCCTTACCGAGTTCGTTCTAGAAAAGAGGTAACAGAGAGACTTCAGCCAACCCTGTTCAGGCTTAGATGCAGATACACCACTGGCCAGGGAGCTGGGTGGAAGGAGGTCCTCTCCAGTCAGCTGTCTTTGCCCAGGATATTCAAATCAGCTATCTGGGCCCAGGAGGTTCAAAGCCCCTATGAAAAGGGCAGCCATAATAAACTCACTGCTCTTTGTCGATGATGATCATTGTGCTGTGTCGTGAGTCTGTCTCCAACTCACAATCTCACTTAAAATTTTTAAAGTATGTTATGATTTAATGTTGTTGGAGATGTAATGTAAAAAATCTTTATTTTAATTAGAATTTTGTCTTATTGGTTAGACAGTAAGAGACGAACATGAAAGTTACAGTTGGAAGTCTTCATGTATTCCATTTAGCTACCACTTTGCACATGATTACACTCACTCTGGACAGTCTGATAAACAGTTTCAGTTACACAGAATCATGGACACAGTCACAATATTCACTGCATGACTAGGTTTTTCACAGAACACTTTTTTTATCCCTGCCTTGCCAGGATTTTGCATGACTTCATATACAGAATTTGTCAGGTTGTCTGTTTTAAAGGGAATTTGTTATAAGCAGAACCAGAGGTAATTAGAAGTGGAAATGAAACATTTATTGATTTTACATCAAGATAAGCTATTTATATGTTTAAAAGTAGTGAAGAGAAAGGGTTCTAATTTAAACAAATCTCCTATAATAACCTCTATGATATTAAGACATTTTATCAATGCTGGAGAGCAAAGTAGACTCCAAAAGTGGTTTTCTGTTGCCATTTTTTTCATTTAGAAATGTATCACCACTGAATTGGGAAACTTAAAAATTGTATTTAAGAATTCTTTATAGTATAATAAGCTAAATTTTAGTCAAATTCTCTTTGCTGTGAGGCATCAGGGATCATTGGACAGAAAAATGTGAAAAGCCTAAAAAAAAGGTGTAACTGAGGCAGTTTTAGTTGCTTCTGTTAAACTGTAAAGTACTATTTAATTATTGTTTTCAAATAAACATTGAATTAATAAGATAAATGTTGCAGTTTACATTGTGACTTTCCTATTGTTGCAGAGTCATGTTTCTCCTAGATTTGAAATTATCAGTCATCTTTGTAAGACTTGCCATAACTTTTATTCATGTAGAGTTAATAGTTTGGTTTTTGTCACCGGAGATTAGCAGACAGTGTTATAAGAAAGTCTGAGTCAAGATTTTTTCAGATGTGTTTAAGGTAAAGAAACGTTAAGCTGGAGGAAAATATTCGTTCCAATGTCTCTTCCATATTTTGTGGGAAAGGGTTTTTTCTAATAATCTCAGACTAGCCTTATCAGGCAATTCACACTATGAGGCATATTGTGAGCTCCTAGCTATTTAATTGTCCTGGAACACTTCAAAAGAGCTTTGAGTAATATGAATTACTCTAAACTTGGCTTTGAGGAGCTCCTTGATGATATATGGATGACTGACATTTATTTAATGCTGTACTTTTCAAAGGTCATGTGTGAGCTTGACTCCCACATGTATTCATCTAGGTCAGTTCCCTCTCACTTAAACAAATTTCAAAGCTGCCTCTGTGTCACTGACTTTTCCAACTGAATCAGTGAAGGAAAAGAACAAATAAAAGAAACAAACTTGGTATAACAGGAGCAAATGGGCTGCTTCCAGGCTTTACCTTCAGCAGCTTTGCCATTTTCCCTTAACACATTCACTTCCACACAGATGACCCTATGATTCTCTGGTGTATTCCAAATTTTTTCTTAAATTCTTTACCAAAATCTAAATATTCTCTATGGATTATACCTTGAAAGTCTGCTGTGATCTTAATTTCTGTAGTATTTTGATCCATATTCTTTGCCATCATGGTCCAAGGCGAGAGCAGAGAAACTTGAAAGGATTATCAGTAGCTGCATTCTGCTCTTGGAGCGCTTATTGTTAGTAAATAAATTACTCTGGCGTTAATTGGGTAAGTGGTGTACTCAAAGTTGATTGGTTTTCAGTTCACAAGTAATTGGAACAGGTATCTTCAAGTAATATACAATACTAACAGTGTTACATAATTATAAAATTCTGATGGTATTTCTTGGGGGAAAGAAAATAATTACCTTTCCTTTCCAGACAGATTATCATTTGGTTCTCAAGCAAGTTTTTGTTTGGACTCTGTTTGTGAAATCTCCTCAATCCACCTTTCTCTTCTGAGTACCAGTCACAGCATTCAGGTTATAAAGTTTCCTGTTACATATGTAGGTAGGCTACTCCATATTGAAACAGATATATAAATCTCTTAGAAAATCAGTGAAATTTTGTGTAGCTTATAGTTAAATTGCAAAGTGATAGTCACAAAATTCTGCAGGACACATGAATCTGAATGAACAGGTGCTATAAATAGAAACACAAAGGGATTTAGCAGAGTTAGTTTATCATACATTTATTTATATGTAGACTAGAAGTGTTGTAAACTCACAAATTTCTTCATACTGTTATGAAAAATCAACAATAGGCTATGATCAGCAAAGCATTAACTTTGTCCTTGGGATTTTGTGGTATTTCAATGTATTACCAAGAAAGATTCACTAAGTATTATTTAACATTTTAAATGATTATTCAATTTTTGTCTCTCATTCTCATGTTAAAAAAATTATATGTACTACGGGGAAAACAACTTACACATCCTGAAACCTAATGAGGCTGAAATTTTATGTCCTTGTCTTATAGTGAAATAAATGGCACAATTACATTCTGTGAGAATACAGGTACTCAGTAGACTTGTATGCTTGGATGCTTTCCAGGAAACCAGTTCCTTTTTTATTATTACATTTACTTAAAATATAAAGATGAAATAACTCTTCAAAAAATGAGCAATTTTGCATACCAAATGTGGAGTCTGTTTCACTACAAGTTCTTACACATACTTTTCAATAGGAAATGCAAAATCTGTGAAAAACACCTATACTGAGCTGCAACAGCATTAAATTCTTAGATTTCATTGAATCACAGAATACACTGAGCTGGAAGGGACCCACAAGGATCCTTGAGTCCAACTCCTTGTTGGACACCATCCCCAAGAATCACACTGTATGACTGTCCAAACATTTCTTAAAAAATGGCAGACTGGTGCTCTAACCATTTCCCTTTAAATCTTGAAGCATTTATCTTTTAAAAAATCATATTTATATCTAGGAAGCCTTTATCAAGTTCTTTCTGTAAGCATATTCATAGTAGAAAGAAATACACGTGCTTTTTAAATGCATCTATTTGTGGTGTCATTTTACATAAAATGCATTTGACTACCTGAAATTGGAGATGTGCCAGAATCTGATAATCTGGATAGGAGATTTAATTTATTTAAAGTTTACTGAGGTTTGATGAATACTAGTCTGTCCTAATGATGCTGTCTGGAAAAGAACAAGCTGGAGGAGATGACTTTTGGAGTGATTGACATATTCTGTACTAGTAAGTCTACATAAATGATAATTTTAAGGATCTTTAAAAGCTGATTGGATTATGTTCTGTGCCAGGGGGTGATGGATAAAGGAATCCATCCAGTTAATGTATTGTACTACCTTTGCTTTGAATGTTTAAGGAACTTTGCCAATCAGATAAAAAATAGAGAATCATTTGACTTATTATAAAATTTTAGGAAATCGTCTTTTTTTATTGTTTTTTACAATAATTGTTCTTGGTTTGTAAGAAGGAAAGACTTCATATATCCTCAAAATAATGTTGCAATGGATTTAATGTAATCATTTTGAGTAGCTTCTGTAACTTTACATTTCATTTGAAGTTTAATAGTAAGGTAAGGGGTTTTTTTGTGGAGATGAAAATTGTCCATACAAGTACTCCAGAGGCAGTAATCTGTTCTCAGGTATAGTATCTATAGCTGCTCAGATATGCTATTTATGGCTGAATACAGCCTTGCAGCTTTTTTAACATCAGGAATATTTGACCCCAGTAGACAATAGGTTAGAATGGGATCATGCAGGTGCCTCAGTAACCTTTCTGGTATTCAAGTTCTGTAGCTTGACCAATTTGTTATGTATTAGAATGGAAGAATGGTTGAAACCTAAGGAAAATGGCTTGACATTTAGACACTTTAATGTTTTCCATCAATGTTAATATCGCTATCAAACAGTCATCCCTGATGTCATTTAATAATGAGGTAATGCTTATTAATTACAAATGTTGTTTAATCTCTTCTAGCTACTAAAGGTTATGTGTTCTCATATTATTTACTATGATTAATTCTAAATCTTCAGAGAAGCAAAACCTTTCAGATATTAAATGAACTTTAAACAGGATTTTAACCCTCATAGTCTTCTCGATCCCTGGAAATACTGTTCAAAGAATGCAAAAAAAGTATCCTACATGAAACATTTTGCATCTGTTGCTTTGAAATCTCTAAAATTCTATTTTCAAATAATGTAAAGATGAAAATGTTCAGTTCAAGTGCATAAAAAAGGAAACATATGATTAATTAAATGTATCTTGGAAAGAGAATTCATGCTGGGCAAGAATACGAGTCATTTTCCAGCATGAATCTCTGTAAATTACTGCATGGTTTGTAGACAGGTTGAAAGCACATTTTGATTGTAAAAATAATATAATTTGATAGTTAACATGTAGAATGTTAAAAGATATGCTTGTGTAATACAAGAAAATCTTAAAATGTGAAAAAAGAAGGAATTCCTAGTAAAGCAAATAATGGACTTTTTTCCCTACAGATGATCTCTATAATAATATGTGGTGTGTATAATATTAATATTATGCTAAAATACAATGTAATATAAATATATATCTATAGCAATTTGGAATGCAATGTGATTAAAATAAAAGTGGTTCTAAAATACTGCAGTGTGAATTTTGACCTCAAAGCAGTATATGCCATGCAGAGACAATATAAACCAATGATCAATTTTCCTTTTCCTCCAATATTTGTCTCTTAGTTTTGAAAATTTGAAATGTTCAGAGAATTATTTAGGACAGCCAAGACTAAATGTAAATACATTATTCTGACACTATTGCTTTGACTTGTAACTTTGTGAATGAAGAAATCTTACACCAGTAATTTCCAACATAATAACTCAAAATTTAGATCTATCTTCTGATATGGATACAACAAAGTTCTTCCAAAATGGTTGTGACATATAATTCAAAACCAAGTCATGACTTAAATTAATACATTTATCCTTATATAGAGCTAGTAATTTTTTTTTAGAAGATATATTATTCTCTTAAGTTTCAGAAGCTCTCACGTAGAAAAAAAGTAAAATACTCAAAAAAATGTTTGGTTGTCTCTATGTTCCTAAATCTTGAAGGAATATAATAAAAAAATGGATATAGGTCATGTCTGAACATTGAGCTTATACTTATTTATATATAATAGATATATTTCCTGACGTCACTGCTGATTTCTAGAGCCTGCGTAAGGGTTTTACTCAGCAGTTGATGTGTAACTCAGAAGTTACACGTTTGCAGGTTTGACTTTGATAAAAGGCTAATGCCAGTGTGAAAAGCAAGGTCTCTTGGTAGGCTATTCAAGGTGTCTGCAGCATTTTCAGGTAGTGGCTCCAAAGAGTGTTAACAGCTTGCTACTACTGAAGAAAATCTTTTCAGGGGAATTGTAAGGTTATAAAGCATCTGGTCATTTCATTTGCAGAATATTGACACTGAAGCTTTATAGAAAACTTAATAACAACTTTAGCTGATGCTATATATTGTGGTTTTAGATTGTATTTACAAAATCGACCTAAGTTCTCTTATCTCAGTATAAGCCTTTACTAAATCTATCTAGATTTATAGTAGCTTTTTTAAAAACTGATTTTGTTTTTTTTTTTTAATATATTATTACTATGTGATACCATCTAATCTCTCAGGCGATGGCCTAATTCCAGTTAACTTCCTGAAGGTAAATATTGCAAGGATAGCATCTGACATTAAATTGGACTCATAAATGATCACAGAACGTAAGGTAGCTCATGGCACATCAGAGCTTAGGAATGCTCACACAGCACTTCAGAGCTTCAGGAAACCAGGATTTAGTGTAAAGAAATGCTGTGATTTTGTGGCAGATCGAACATCCTACAGTTTGACCTTGAAGGAAAATTACAGGTACATGACTGGACTAAAGGCAAAGAAAGTCTGTATCTAATGAGATCTCTCTAAATGTGTTTATTTCAGGGTATCACTCAAGTAAACCTATTATTGCTTTCTGTTTGGAGAGGTTATGTAGAGGACTACAACTTTTCATTTAACTTCCATTAGATTTTTATTTTTTTTTAAGAAGCCTTGAGCCAAAAGGGCAAAAAATATCCATCTAAGCTTTGAATGTCTTTGCAAATGATACAAGGTAAGGAAAGGTTTCAAACACAAATATTTTTGTCCACTCACTGGATTTAAACTGACTATAATGTCAGTGAAAATTTGTAAGCGGGGAAACAAAGAATGGAAGTTAAGCCTTCTTGAGATGGTCTAATAAGAACTGGAATTGTGCATCCAAATTCTACAGAAGTACTTGAAAAATATTCTTGTCCTCTTTTACAAGAATGACACAATGTCTCTAATTTATGGTCCTTTTAAAAACTCTATGTTCAGTATGGATTGTTTAGTGAGAAGTAAGAGAAGTCAGATTGTGCTCTTGCCTTACGTAGCTTTTCTGTTTAAGTTTGCAGTCTAACTGCATGCAATAAGCCACTCAAGGAAGTCTTTTCTCAAGGGTGCTTTTGCATGACCTCTTTATTGCTGGAACTAACTAAAAATATATATTTGTTCATGAAATAAAGGAGAAAACAGATGCTCTTTTATTTGAAGGTAAAAATTTAAACCATATACTTGTTGAGTGCCCTCTTGATTTGTTCACTCATCACTAGAATCCTTATCTCTAGATCCTTTTGTTTTAATTTGGTTTCATTTAGGGTACAGATACACTTGCAATTTAGATGCAGAAGTAATTATTAAGTAACCATCAATTAATAGGAAATTTGAAGGAATGGAATAGAGGTGTCTGTACTTGGGACTGGCCTCAATCTGGCCACAAGCAAAGGTTGTGCTCAAGTCCATGTCAGAATTATATATGCTTTATTATCTTCTGGAGATTTCTTGTCTTATATTGATGGAAGATCAGTTGAAGTATGAGGTCTCAGGTTTAGTTAGTCCCTACCTCTCTTTAAGTGAGTTTTGGATAAAGAGAAGCATTTACTTTTTATTTTCAATTCAGAGAACTATCTGACTGGCCAATCTAAGCTGTGTTTGGTACTCTAGCCAGAGCTCATCTTGATAAATATACAATTGATTTGTTTCCTGGAATGAATTGTGAATATATCACTCAACACACTTCTCTGACTGTTGGAGAATTTTGCTCAGACATGGCTTAAAGAAAGAGGCCATGAAAATATACAGCTGATGGAAAAGTAAAAGGCAGCTGTAAAGCAGCAGCTCCCAAGCCTGTTTCTGTAAATAAGTAGGTTCTCAGGCACATTTTTATAAACAGCAGGATTCTCAGACAGTCTTCCCATAACAGGTAAGCATTCTGTCCTTGGCTGTTGTGGGAACAGACATGGAGGTTTTGAGAACCATTCATATCAGGGTGAGAACACAAATCTTGGTTTCAATAAACAAACCACAGGTATTGAAAACAAAGGGAGGGGTTAGTGTTTGCTCTGTAGCCTATGGTGAGCTCGAGTTTTGCAATATGTATGATCTTAATTAACACGGTTATAAAAACGTGCCTTTTGGATCAATAAATCTGGAGTTCAATTCTGATCAACAAGGATGGGTCATCTCCCTTCGCTTTCAACATCTGACTAGGTTTGTTAAGCCATACTGCTTATCTCTCTCAGAAGGCAAGAGAAAATATGTCTATTTTGGACTAAGAAGAATCCTTCACTGCTCACAATTGCATTTTATTTGGATCTTTAACAACAGATATCTTGAGAATGGGACTGTATCCTTTTTCTACCTAGCAACTTAGATTCTGTAATTCTATTTCTGCAATTTAGCACTAGCAAGTCTGTTCTGGGCCTTTTGTTTATTTACTTCTTTTCCATCTAAAGGTAATAGAATAATTCTCAATCAGTGGTACCTCTGGGCTTTACGGTCTAACTGCTTTCTTAAAACAATACATTTAAATACATATTCCAGCTGTCTGAAATAATCCATTTTTATTGAGGGGGAGCACACGAAATTTGTTAGCTGACAACATATTCTCTGTCTCTCCTGTATTTATAATTTGCCTTATTTTCCAGTTTAAAATTATTTGTAGATATTAGTTGGCATCTTATTGCCTCTTACAGACTCTAATAGTTATTAATTTTGCACTGCATATCCAGATTTTGCATACTTCTGTGCTTTGTTCTCCTTCATTTACTGTTCCTCAAACAGCTTTCAATATATGAACCAGTTTTAATGTATGAGGTAATTACAATTAATTTTCATGTAATATTTCTTGTGATGCACGTATCATTCTTATTAAAGGGTATATTTTATCTGCCTTCCCTAATTTCCACTTTTATCTGAGCCCAGATCAAGCAAGTTTTGGAAGATTTGCTGCTTGTTAATCTGCACTGTGCATCAATCATGAAAGTATATTAAGTCTTAATAGATTGCTGGCTTTTCTTTATATGTATGTCTCATTTTAGTGCAAATTAAAAGTCTTTAAGAGGATAATGAGTCTTGGGGTTTCAATTTTAACTCGAAAATTTTGTACTGAAATTTTTTAAGCTTTCAGCTTTGAAAACTGACTATATCAAAATTGGAATGAATAATTCTAACAGGAATAGGAAAATCATTATCTCATTAATAACTTTCAATGCTACTGGATGTATGTGGACAGTAAATTTTTTGTTTATTCTTCTGGCTATTTTTCCAGCCTATGATTGATATGTATCATTTGGCACGGTAAAAGTAATGACACTTAATCCAGAATTTACATATTTTCATTTTTCTGCATTTTATTTTTAGCTCATGAAAATTACTTTTTTCTGAAACTATTTATTACATAGTAAATATTGAATCTGTATGAGTAGCCGAAGGAAATACTTAAGTGCTTAGATATTTTGATTGATGTTCCTTCACCAGAAATGGGAGCTTCTTGGTACAGGCATCTGAACTGCATGCCTTTGCCTCTCTTAATAATCAGAGCAGAGAAAGGAACACTCACTATACAGATCATCTCCTCATGTAAACTCTTTCAACAGATCAAAGAAATTACTCTCTGAGAGATGTTTATTTCTCTCTGCTGCTTTTAATAAGCAAACTGAATCTAGTGTTGAGAGGTGTTTAAAACTGACGGAGGTGAACATAATTGTTGGATTCTAGACTCAGAAGTGCAATGGAAAAATTCTTAACTGGTAGCAAATGAATTATAGCTCTGTGAGTTTTCTCAAGGGAAAAAAATTAAACTAAACCCAAACAACATTCTTTAAGTTCTTAGTGTTCAATGACAAGCTAGCATGCTTGCATTAATGAAAATCTTGAACAGCATCAGACTCAGTATTGATCCCTGGGTATACTTCAGATTACTGACCTTGAACTAGACATTGTGCCACATTCTGGCTCTGGTCACTTAGACAGTTTTCATTCCACCTTAGGGTCTGCTCATCCACCCCATATTTCAACTTTTCCATGAGGACCTTATGAATGAAAGTGTCAAATGATTTAAGTAATTAGACAATATCCACTGCATCTCCCTGCCTCTACTAGGCCAGGCCATTTCATCACAGAAGTTTATCACATTGTTCAAGCATGACGTCCCCTTGACGAATCCATGCTCCCAGCCACCTTCCTGTCCTCTGTGATCCCGGAAACAGGTTCCAGGTTAGTTCTTTCATTACCTTTATGAGAGTCAAAGTGCAGCTAACTTATCTGTAGGTTCCTGATTCTTCTTTCTTGTCCTCTTTAAGACAAGAGTGACATCTTTTCTCTCCATCCCTTGGGCACCTCTTCCACTCAGCATGACCATTCAAACATTACTGAAAGCAGCCTTGAAATTGCATCAGTACTTGTGAGTGTATCTCATGAGAACCCAAGCACTTGTCTATGTCCTTCTTGCCTAAATATACTTTGACTTGATCCTTTTCCACCAAGGGTAGTGCAAATCTGATAAATTAGAGACATGGAAACTGTTCCACACAAATGGAAATTTTCTTTGAAAATATTTTATTCAGGAAGATTCTGTAACTGTCATTCTGTGATTTATACTTGTGCTGCTCTCACTTTATGTATTCATTTTACCATGCCTTTTATCAAATAATGTGACCAGGAGTACATGTATTGTTTAAATTATATGTGTATCATGCAATTGTGCATGATTATGCGTTCCATTCTGTTCTTAATTCACTTTCAATAGTGTCTAAGTTTATCTGTTATATTTTTGTTGTAAATTGAAAATGGAAGAGAAATTTTGACCATATAACATAACTTTTAAATGCGAGAGGATCTACTTGTTAGAGCTTGTGTCAACATTCACTTTTTTTAAAAATGCTTCATTAAACAGATAAAATCATCCTTTCACATTATGGGGCACAGCAATATTGTCTAAGAATTTAATGGAAGTGTAAGCATAAAAACTGGAGTCTCTCTTTATTTTACTAGCAAAGAAAGAATTTTTTTGTATAATAGAGGGTGCATAAGAAAATTGAGATTTGTATTATTTGACTCCAGATGAGTACCACATTTGTTCCCACCAATCTCTTCTGCACTTCATTTATATATTTTTACTAAAATTTGGGGGGGGGGGGGGGGGGGGGGTTTATCACTTTCTTGGAGTAGTCCAAGGCTTTATTTCATCAGTAATGCAGCCTCTTGTTACACTCCCAATGTCATCTGGAGAGGAAGATTTCTGAAGAGTGAGCAGAACAGCTGTTGCCTAGTAGGAAGGAAAATCAATGACCTGACACTTGGCAGCTGCAAATTTGTATACAGTTTAATAGTTGAAAGGCAGAGTACAAGAAAACAGAAGGCCGGTCACCTCCTGGGTCCAGCATACCTAGGTTTCATAAATTACTGTGGTTTAATCGAAAAGCAGTTCTTAGTGTTCTTAATAATACAGTAATACATTTTAAAAGGTGTCTTTTTTCTCCTTGGTCTCATCACAAATTCTAGTTTTTTAATATTCATGAATTCTGTCATGAATTTCAGATATATAAACAGAATGCAAATATATATATATATATATGTTTTTGGGGTTGTTTTCATTGGGAAAATATAATTAGTTTTAAATATTTAAGACCTCGAAAGACTGCCTAAACTAATATTTAGTAATTATAGGAAAAGAAATCTTGCAGGAAACTGATGAAACAATGATAGCTACTATGATTTCAACAAAGCTGGAGAGAGGACTAATTGCTAGAGTAGAAAATGCTTTAAAAAAAAATCACTGAACAAACATTTTCATTTTTACAAAGCATACTGCTTCCAGTTGTTGACAAATTATGTGTTCACACTTGGATCAGCTTCATTTTTTTTACCTGGGTAGATAAACAACAGCACAGAACCTAAATGGGAAGCAAAAATTAATTGCTCCATCCTGTAAATTTTGCTTGACATGAGTAGGTGGTAAACTTTAATAACTGCCAAAAATACGTTAACTAGTCTCATATCATTGTACGAAAATGCAGGGGATCTACTCAAATGAAAGCCTAATTGCATTTCTGTTAAATAACAATAAAATTGGAGGTGTTGAGTTTTAAAAATATTAATAGTGTTAGGAGTGGTGCCTAAGGAGTGGTGCCTTGATTATTGTCATAATTTTTTTCTTAATCACTGAATCACAGAACGTGTGAGGTTGAAAAGAACCACAGTGGGTCATCTGATCCAAAATCTCTGCTCAAGTGGGGTCATCCTAGAGCACATGGCATGGGATTGAATCCATATGGTTCTTGAATATCTGCAGTGAAGGAGACTCCACAACCTCTCTGGGCAATCTGCTCCAGTGTGTGGTCACCCTCCCAGTGAAGAAATTCTTCCTCAGATTCAAATGGAAGTCCTGTGCATTAGTTTCTGCTGTTATAAATCTGTCTTGAAACCTGTGGGCTTTCACAAAGGGGGATGAATTTGGCATAGGATTTGAAAAAGGGTCATAAATTATGGCCCCGTATTAAACTCATGGAATTCTTTAATTCATGGTAAATCCTATTACATGGTAGTTATAGTATTTTTTTCTCCAGATTGACTAGTATGGTGTCTACCAATGACCTAAATTAGCTCAGGAACAGAAAATGGTTATGATTACTATTACCTTTCCTTTTTTCTTACCCATTGTATCAGTTCATTAGGATTGTGACTGACTTTTGAAAGTTCATATATTTTTAGTTTATTATTTAAAAATTTTAAAAAATTTAATATCATTTTTATGTTTGTGACTCACTTGCAAAATAAAACAGTTAAGATCTGTCAATGACAGCAATCTTACATCTTCTAACTATCCATTTAGCAGTTTTCTATTGATGAAAGTTATAATTAATAGCTTCAGATGAGTGGACATTGAGCTAGTATTTTTCTGTGAGAGCATTGTAGTATCCTAAAGGGAACAGGTTTTGATAAAATGCAAGAGAAACTTAGATGACTTATAACTTTTCAAATTAACTTGACAGAACCTAATTGCAAGCAAAGTTTGCCACAGAGACTTCCTGCAAGTAGTTCTAAATGGTGTACATAAAGTAGATAAATGATGTGTTGTATAAATGAAGGAAGAGGAAACTACATTCATGTACTGAAGTGATGACAGCTATGTAACTACCTAGAGAGATGAGAGATAGAAAATCATTCTTCTCTGTCATGAAGTAATCACCTGCTTTGCAGCAGGCACAGTCAAAATAGCAACATCACTTTCACTCAATGCAAATTCTCCCCTGAGTTCTGCCTATACTTTAGCATTTGCACGTTCTTATTTGGGAGCATTTTGTCATTCTCATTTCTCATGTACTGAATTTTCAATACATCGCTCTTACTTTCTCATTTGCTGCAAACTTTTTATCATGATGTTCAGACATTAAGAAGGTCAATATATTGCTGCTCTTATACATCTCAACCAGTCACTTTCTGGGGATGTTTTAGTTGTTCATCATTTATAGTTAGCTGTGATATTTATATTACATATCTGCCAAATTTATATGTGCTGAGAACTTTGACAATTTTCTGCTGAAATAGGAAGTCACTTAGATTTTTTTCTACAGGTAAATAGAAATGCCACACTTGTTAACTGTTGATGTATACATGTTTATTCTCCTACCTGAATCTTCAACTTCAGTAAAAGAATATTATACAGCATTTTCTTCTTCCATGAAAAAGAAGCAGAGAAACTTCCACAACCCTTAAAAACTCCTAAGATGCTAGAACACTTTATTCAAACACAGAGGCTTCAATTATTAAGGCAAAGAATACTTTGGAGAATAATTTGGAACAGATGATGTCAACAATTTTCAGCCTGATACTTTTATTCTTCTTCACTTTTCAAATCCATGATTCCTCAGATGTGTTTCTCAAGCTCTCCCACCTGTTTTCATCACTTTTCAGACATATCTAAACAGAAAAAAGGATACAGCATGTATTTGAAAATATTGCATTGGGAAATCATATGAGTAGCATACAAAAGTACTTCCACTCAGATGTACATAATAGGTTTTTAGGCTTATCAGGCATCGCCTACTTTACAGGGATATTTTGACTACTACAATGCCAAACAAGAGCTTTATAGTGAGGCAGGCTTCCAAAATCACAGTTTTCTGAGAAAGACTGAAATACTATTGGCTTTTCACCTTTAATGCATTGGGTGCAGATTTCCCGGTGCTGGCAGCAGGGGCTTCAGGAATCTCTATAAGGATTGGTCAGGACTGCCCCACGGTGGAAATAGCTGGTTCCACTGGCACCAAACAACCCATTTCAGGGCATGTCTGAGCCCCACAACCAAAGTGGAGGGACCTTGGGGAAAGTGTCCATAGGAAACCATATTTTAAAAACCTTTTTAAAATACTGCATTACAGCTTCAAAAGGAAAAGTGAGGAATGTGCGCATTTCACAAATGTGCTATTTCACATAGCACTACAGACAGCAAGGTGAGAGAAAAAGGAGGGAAGGAGATGTCCCTGCAGCCTGTTAATGGGACCACACCAGAACAGGTACGCTGTAGCCTGTCAACAACAGGGAATGGGACAAGTATGAGGAGAAAGGAGTGGCAGAGAGGAGTTTTTAAGGACTGACCTCAGCTCCGCATTATCCAGTGCTGTTGGTATCGTGGAAGGTAGAAGAGTCGGGAGTGAAAGAGTGAAGTGGAGCCTGGAAGAAAATAGGGGGAGAGGTTGGCAGGATGGTGTGTCTTTGTGCTTCTCACTGTCCATGTAAATTGGCAATAAATTACAGTAATTTTCCCAAAGTCAAGTCTGGTTTGCCTCGGATGGCAAGTGGCAAGCAATCTCCCTGCCTTTATTTTGACTCAAATCAGATACATTCCTCTTAGTACCTGTTGTCATCTGAGCTTTACTAGGATACCTGAGATATCTCACAGGACTAAAGATAGGGCAGAGGAAATATAGAAGGCTCCCTTTCTTTTGGACGAGCTCCTAGAAACCAAGGATGTATTTGAGCAACTTAAATGGGAATCCTTGATTCACCTAAATTCAGTGAAGCTCACAAGCAATCACCTACATTAAGATGTTTACAATTGCAGTTCTGGGCAAAGCTGGAGCCACAGTATATCTCTTTTCTCAAGCTTTCTCCTGGAATTAGAGGTATAATGTTAAAACTTCAGGTCTCATTTTAATCTTGGCACTAACAAAAATTGAAATGAAAAAACTAGAAATATAAATTGTATCATTTTAGTAGTGAATCAATAGACAGTGAAGATGGAATATTACCAGTGATATTTTTCTGAAGCTATGCTAATTTCTAAAAATGTCTTACTGACATTTAGGATGCAACACATTTTTTGAACTTCGGAAATATCACAGATGTATGAACCTCAAATAGATACCCAAGGCTCATTTTATAGTTAATGAATAGAAAGAATCGCTTATGAGATATCATCTATTTTATTCTCACATAGACATTTAACATGGTGGATATATCATAACTAAATATGCCTATTTCTCTTCAGCAGCTCTGACAGAAGCCTAAAGATATCACCTGAGGTGTACACATTTACATAACAGATTACTGAAGTTAGATGGGAAGAATTTCCCTCCACCATTATTGTGGATTGATGGTAGAGTACATAACTTAATCTCTAGCTGCTGTATCAGATGCCAGTGCCTTCATTTTTCATTCCAATAATTCTAAAGAGAAAGCCTCTGAGATGTAACATTCATGTTATGGGTTATTACTGCTCCAGCAGAAATGCAGTTCTCTATAGACATTGATATTGAGAGAATAGAGAAGCAAACAGAGTAATGACATACAGAGGTTAAACAAAAGCTATGATTAAACTTCTACCAAATGGAAAAAGATAGACAAATTGATGTTTCAATTTAAAAATTGCTATAATTTATAGTGTATTTACAGGCAAAGGCTGATGCCATGAGTAAAATAATGAATACAGGGAGAAGGAAGAAGGTTTTTCTGAGATAAGTTACATTACTAATGCTGATCCATAGTTAAATGCATACTCATTCACTTAAAACAGGAAGTGTTAGGTTTTGTCATTTAAAAATCAATAATTTAGAACCTTTATAATTTAGAATAATTTAGAATAATTTAGAATTTTTTAATGGATGAAATGGTCTTTCACAAATTTAAACACGTGACTTGCAATTTATTTTGCCATGCTCAATTGAAGTTAAAAGAATAAAAGCCATTGTAAATAAAACCAGACATATAGCAAAATTAATAATCTTGATGACTACAAATTTTCTTTTAATGTAATGCAATATCTACTAAACTGCACAAATGTGCTCAAGATATTTTAACATCTGGAGAAGAGTTAAATTTACCTGCATAATTTTTTTCTGGAGAATACAATGTTTTATTACAATAATAATTTGTTGAATACAATATTCATATTGTGGAATACAATAACAATTAAAATGGATAATTCCAATAGTTATGGACAGATTTCAACTGTCAAATGTTAATTAAATAATTTCAGAAATACAACTTAAAGAAGACTAGATAACCAGAAATTACTTCAGAATACTGCATTTTTTTCAACATGAATATGAGTTAATTGTGGTTTTTTTCATAGAAGAATGAGCTTATGGAGTGTTATGGTTTAAAGTTCAAGTTATTCTAATTTTTGCATTAAACATAATTGATAGTGCTTATAACCATTATTCAAACTAATAATTTTTCTTGGAATATTTTCACAAGTTTTAGTGATACTTGGAAGTGTGAATATGAATGGCTGCATTTCAAGTACTGCAGTTGCTATTCACTCTGAAAAAGAAAAAAGTAGGAACATTCTTGTGACTTTAGAAGTCCCATAAAACCGGGAGATAAATATTGTTTTATACATGAAATATGATATCCTTTTCTATGTTGAGTATATTTTAATCAATAAAAGTACTGTAAAATCACAAAATATGTTCTGAAACCGTGCATCTGCGAAGTGTATCATTTGTTTGATTTAATGAAATCTCAAAATTTTGCATCAAATTTAGTGCTCCTTCACTGAAGAGTAGGAATGTGAAGAAGTTTGTCTTCTTCAAGACAAAATAAAGAACGTTGTTCTTTTTCTAAGTACATAATGGAGGCATTCAGGTAGCCCTGAAAATTCTAGCGGACATGATGTAGGTAACCATTGGAAAATGTTTCCCATTCTTTGCCTTGTCATTCCTTTGGGAATGGCACATTCTTGAAAGCTAAGTGTCCAATGAGGCAAGAATGCCAGAGCTTAAGGCAGCTGTTCAAACATACAAGGTTATGAGTTTTAGGTTCTCTTGAGTCTGATGGGAACAATTTGGTTTTGGAAGGGAATTAAAATATGCTACCAACACAGTTTTGTATTCTGGGAATTTTTGGGGGTTACAAGTGCAGGGGCCTCTTCTCAGCTTAACACTGTGGATAAATTTCCAGAATGGTCTATGTAGACTTGAATGCTCTGCAGAATGTGCTAAAATAATTGAGCACACACTGTGTGCTCTGTTCCATAAAATTTTTCATGCTTTGCTAAGCAGACTTAGAGTTGGTCCTTTTTCTTCCAGATTCCTGCTACTGCAGATGAACTAAAATGGTTCAGAAATACTAATGTTCTCCTTGTTCAGAATAGGCCAAAATGATAATAACTACAGCAAAAAATTTGGCTGAGTGAAAAAAAAAAGGAAGAAATTGCAGAATAAGATTAATAATCTATTTATAGCAAGATTAACCTAAACTTTCTGTCTGGCTTATGAGAACCAGTCCTTGTTTTGTGAGAGCAAATATTACTTTGTGAAACCAGATATGATTGTAATGATGGTGAATTGACATATTCTTGATGCCATGAAGTATAAAATTCTACTTTTTTTCTGTAACAACTATGCAGTTTCTTTTGTCAGCTATTTTTCTGGAAAATTGAACTAATATGTAGCTTAACAAGCATTAGAGATTATTTGAAGGGAAGGTGAGGGATATCAGACCAACAGCCGGATGTAGAGGAACAGGACAAAGACTCCTGCATTTTGCCAGGAAGAAAACAAGCATATTCTACTTTCTTATATGACAAAATCTCCATTATACATTTTCCTGTTGGAAGTATTTCCCATTACTCAGTGTTACATTTTCTTTCTCCTATGCATTCACAAGTATGTGAGGCACAAGCATCTAAAACTCAGTGACTGTGGAACTTGTGAAGATTATCAATTAGTCTCGTCAAAAGTGTGCTCATGATTTGGGACAGGTAACTCCTAAATCATTCATTGCATGCCATTGCTCATTGTAAATCTAATGGACTAGTAACTTACAGCCCACTCTTGTTAGGATGTTCATGATAAAATCCAATTTAAAATAAAAAAGGATTAAGTACTATGATTTTCAAATTGCATGAATAATGACAGTATATTAGTATATTAATGGACTTTGAATCAAATGGTATAAATGTGTGACAGTAAATTGCCTGCCTCCAGGAACGCAGCCTCCTTGTCTTCCTTGCCAACTGTCCCAGCCTTCACACTTTCTGTCACCTGGCTGATGACAGGAGACATTTTACTCCTCAGCTTGGAATTGTCTGATTAATCTTTGCATACTGCTGTCTGCCCAGGCAGCTGCAGATTTTCACTCCCTCTGTATAAAAATATACTGCAGCATATCAATCAGATAATTCTTTTGAAATTATAAAGCTACTAATAAAGTGTCCAAAGATGGTGAGGAGTTCATAAGAGAAGGCCTAGGAAAAGTGCCTGAGGTCACTTGGTTTATTCACCCTGGAGAAGAGAAGACTGAGGGAAGACCTCATTGTAGTCTTCAACTTTGACATGAGGGGAAGAGGAGGGGCAGACACTGATCCCTTATCTCTGATTCCCAGTGACAAGAACCCAAGGGAATGGCCTGAAGTTGTGTCAGGGGAGGTTTAGGTTGGATATCATGAAAAGGTGCTTCACCCAGAGGGTGGCTGGGCACTGGGACAGGCTCCCCAGGGAATTTGTCACAGCATCAAGTCTGACAGAGATCAGGAAGCATTTGGACAGTGCTCTCAGGCACATGGTGTGACTCTTGGGGATAGTGATGTGCGGGGCCAGGAGTTGGATCCGATGATCTCTGTGGGTTCTTTCCGACTCAGCTTACTCTGTGAATCTATTATAACAAGGAATCCACAAATATATATATATATGCATACATACACATATATTTATATATACATGTATATTTGCATATAGATAGATATGTGTAACTAATAAGATTGCAAGAGAAAAATACACACATGTACACAAATACTGTGTTCATCTTATACCTCTAATACACTTCATGAACAGTAACTCAGGAGTCTTTTCTTTGGTGGCTAAATAAGAGAAGGAGCTTGAACAAAAGGTTGATTCCTCAAGAGTAAGGGAAATAGCATTATATCTTCCTCCTTTCCTATTAATTCTCCCCTCCAGCCTTTGTTAGCTTTCTTTTTAATTTTTTTTTTTTTTTTTTGGTGGGGAACTCTAAGTCTGACTGAATATCAGTGGTCTTTTTCTCCTGGTTTTTATCTGATACAAAATTTCTATCTATTTTCAGGAGAAAGGCAAATCAAATCTTCTCATATTGTATGAAGGGCAGCACAAGATGATTATAAATGGGTACAAAGTTTAAGGAAATATAATGTTAATGGCTTACACCAGTGTCAATATATTTTAGAAGATTTCAGAAAAAGCTAAACTGATATATTTCTATTACTTTTTCATATTTATTGTTGTCTTCCTTTTAAATAGTGATGTATATGTAAGATTTTTTGTTGTTGCTGTAGTCATTGCCACAATTTTAAAAACTATTTTTACATAGCTTTGATCAGCCTTAATAATAATTTAATGCTAAATCATCACATTGGGGTAGACAGAAACAAATCAGAGAAGTAAACTTATTGGTACTGAGGACCTGATATTCATGCTATAAACAGGTTTTATTTTAATATCAGACTAACTTGATATTATCAGTCAGACGCTGTATGTTTTAAATTATAAAACATGATGATAGAGATCTTTTCCTACTGTAATCATTTTATCATTCTATTTTATTATTCTATGTCTTTATACAGCTGGAGCATACTTTCTGAACTCCTGGATTGTCTTTTCCAGGTTAATTTCATAATAAAACAATCTAATACATGCTCCAAACACTATGCAAGCACATTATGTGGTCACGGCTGTGACATTTATTTCAGAACACTAGATCTCATCCAAACTAAAGTATTAGCAGAAAGTAAATCATTCCAATCATCCTGAAGGAAAGCATCCTAGCTTTTACTCACTGAAAGACAGTTCATGTGTATTTTCAATGTATCTTTTTAGCTAACTGCAAATTTCAGTCCCTGATTTTACAACATGTCAGTTTAGAAGTTTCATGGAATCAAGAGGGCAATACTTACCTGATGATTCACATTTTCCTAAAGGCTGTTTAGCAACAATCAGAAGAAACTTTTTTTGACTTGGAAATGAAACAGGTAACAGGTGGTGATTTGTTAGCAAAATAAACACTGGTGACCTCATAAGGAACCTGAAGATCTTATTAATTGAGTTTCATTTTGTATTGCACCTTTTTCATAACAGTTTTCAAGAACCAGGTTTATTAAATTAAAACTCAAGGGATGTAAAACTATTCCAAATTAAGCCGGTGATAGGTTTGAAAGTCTATGGAGAATTGAGGTTTTATTTTTTTGTATGTGCAAGTAATCAAACAGGACTTCATATTGTTTCTAACTCAGAATTAAAAGCATTATTGAAAAGATAAACACCTCATGCACTGGAGAAGTGCTAATAATTTAAACTCCATAGATATCTTTCTGCCTTCAGGCCATAAAAACCAGGATATCCTGTTATTATAACCATATTTTATATGAGGAACCTGCAGTTAAAAAAATAAAAGGACTTCACATCTCAAAATTGCACAATGAAATTGAAAATACAATGAGAGAAAACTCATGGGATTTCCCGCCATTCTGGTCAAATGTACTCTTTGTTCCCAGTCTCCTGTTAATACATTAATAAAACTTTGAAACAAGACACACAAAGAGAGGAAATATTTTCAGAGGTCCTAGAAATGCTTAATAGGTTTCATAACCAACACCACATGAAACTGGTAGAAAAAGTTTCCAGATTGTGAAACACATCCACTGCAAAAATATTGCAACTTTGCTTCAAATTTTTGAAAGAGAACTCTGAACTGAAAGGAGAATCTCTGAGGACATCACCTTTCTTAAGGAATAGTATGAATTTTTAAATATAAAATATAAAAACTGTTGTATTTTTTTTAATATAAAATACAAAAAAGAAGAAAAATAAAATATATCCTTCAAATTCACTCCTAGATAATTTAAGGGATGAAAAGTAGGACTCCACCCCCCTCCCCACATTTGAACTCAAAAATTATTCACACTTGTTTTTTCTTCTGTATCCTTCAATACTCAGGAAGAAGGTTTGGAGCTCTGTAGAAAAGTGTTCAGTGTCTTTTACTGATGGAGTTCTTGCAGTATTAGGGTCATCACACAACTTCATTAATTCATGCAGTTTGCAGTCTTAAGTTGAGGCAAGTTTTGGACTGTTATCCTTAAATTTCTTGAGTATATGCCTGCATGTTTTATACTAGAGATCTCAAGATATTTTTAGACTAGCTTGTTACCCTTCTGAAAGTCTCACTGCATTGAGTCACACTGACATAATTTTAGGGAAATATTTAGACCATTCAGTTGAGTATGTGGTATATATATGAAGATTAAATCCATTCATTATTTTGGTCCAAATCTTCTTTTATTCAGTTCTTTGTGAAACAGAAGCACATATCTACAATGAAGCCTGCCAGGAGTTTGACATGAAATTTGGAACTCTAAATGGGACAGCTTCATCTGAGAGTGTCTAGCCTATCTGGAGGCTTAGAGCTTGGTGCTTGACTGTACATATTGTCATGCTGTGTAGGATTCAGAATCTGTCTTCCACACTTATTGGGTAAGTAATGTTGAGAATAGACCGTTGTATAAAAGTCAGCTGGTGGTGACAGTGACAACAGACGTGCCCTGTAAAGTGGTTGTGACTGCTCTGTGCCTTCCTGAACTCAGGGCTGTCACTGGACACCAGGAAAGCTCTGAACACAGGAGAGATAGGTTCCCCTGTGCACCTTTGCAATACTTTGTGTTGTCTCTGCATGGCTCTGATACTTCAGTGAGAGCTGAGTTTCTAGGAATTCAGTTTGGAGCACCAACATAAATACCTGGGTTCACGTATCTTGGGATGTGTGCTCTTCAAAAAGGAGCTACCAGTCAATTTAAAATTCCCTTGAGGTGAGCCTGAACTTGTGAGCAGGCTAAATCATTATTTTGAATTCAAGAACATTAATAATGTCTAAAACCCGTGTGATGGAAATTTTTGATGGTTTAAATATATCAATTTATGTATTTATGGTTTGTTTCCCATTCTGTGACATAGGTCACTCTAGGAATTACTTTCTTACAGTTTTCTGAAATTTTATGCTTGAATGTGTATGAAATGGTTTATGTATAAATAACAGGTCTTTACAAATTTTGACAGGTATAGGCAACTACAGATACATCTAAAATTAAATAAAAGAGTAATGTTAAGTTAAATACTTCTGACCCAAGAAAACCAGTCTTCTTTGAATTAATTCCTATATATATGTGTATGAATACATATATATATATATATATATATATATATATATATATGAGGTATTATGATATTCCATGCTTATTTCTTATTATATTGGTATTTTAATAATAAAATTAATCATTTATTATTATAGATATTATTTCATATTCTTTCACATTGTTATCCTCCCTAGCAGACTAAAGTAAATTATCATCACTGATACAGGCCATTTTCTATTACTTGACCTCAGTGATGGGGAATGGTTTTGGACATATTTGATTTACTCCTCCAGGAAAAATTCACATTTATCCACTATCTTTCTATTTTGGGCCACCCAGATATTTAGTCATTTTTCACAGTCCCTCTGATGGCAAGAAGGAAGTTTATTCTCTTTTTCTTTTACCATAGAATGTTCACATATATATAACTAGAATGGATACTAACTAGAACAGATAATAACTGTTAAAACTTTCTTAAAATTGTATTCCTTCTTAATATCAGAAGTCTTCTTTTAAACCATTTTACTACTTCCTTTATTGACCTGTTATGAATAGACCAGACTGCAGGAAGTTTTGCAAGAATTTTGTCCTTCACATTAAAGTCAGCCCATAAAACTTTTTGTAAGCCCCAAAGTCCCTTTGCTGTGTTCTGTGAAATTTCAGTGGGAAGCTGGAAGGCTAAGGTGCTACTCCAGTGGTAATACAAAACTGGCTTCAAATAGTAATGTGAATTCAGTTCAGAGATTTCTGCCGCTATTACTCGGACTTTGTGGTCCTAATATTTCTGAGCTGGTGCAATATAAAAATGTTGTAAACAGTGGATGTACTTGAATACAGGTAGACCTTAATATTGGGAGGAAGTGCAAAGAACAGAAGGATTAACGCTCTAAGGCACAGAAGTTTAATTTTTGAAATTAAAAAAAAAACAGTGAGAAGAAAGACTTTTTTCTATTTCTTTTGTTAAAGAAAATGAAAATAGGAGATTAAAATTTTTCACAATAACATATTTTACACGGATGTATGATGTAGAACTCATAACCTCAAACAGTAAATTTTCACACCATGTCAATAGATCAAGGATGTTAATGTTCAAGTGCGGAAATTTTTTCCTGATATATTGTGCGGCATCCAATATATTTTAGATCTCTGCATTATACAAGTCTTTGTTGATATCCTGTTTTTAGATAAAACTGAAAGTAATTTGATGTATAAGGTAACACACATCACATATTTTCAAACATGTTGTCTTATTTCTTTATTAACCTTTTATGGGATTTATTTTTTGAGATATTTATAATCTGTTTCTCAATTAAATGTGCTTTTGATATACAATGAGATTAATATTTTAGTGGAATATTCAAGGTCACATCCAGATGCCAATTTCACAGCCCACTACTCAGATCACCAGACCACACTCCTAATATTTTGTTAGACAAATGGCAACAAAGTTTATTAGATGGTAACAGAGTACTACAATGTTCAATTTATTTTGGTATAGATTTTCTGCTATAATTACTAAATTATCTAGTAATTATAGTTCAATTTTTAGAATAAAATACATATTGCTGTAACTACAGTGAATAGGTTTTCACTTCAATAACAAAATCATGTTTGCATTTCATAGAGATAATCTGCATATGTGTTTTTCACACTGGTAAGACCATAATTTATCAGTGTTTAATCTTTTCAGATATTTCTCTGTGCTCAGTTTGTTCTGTTCAAATTGTGGCTTAAAAACTAAGTTTTCTTTGAACCTGAACATTGTCTTTTATTGTCTAAATACTTTATTTGAATTCTGAATGATGAACTGGTTTTTTTTAATAGTTTGATCTAACTTTTTACATTAGAAGAAAAGACATTAATTGCTTATAAGTTCTTAAGTTATTAGGGCAAATATTTGAATAAAAACTTTCATACTTAATGCTGAAACAATGAGGATATTTTGATATGTTAATTTGTGGTCTGAAAACCAGATCGAAGGTGACTTCATTACATTGCTTCTGAAAATTTCATGGAAGAATTTAATCTGTTGGTGAATGGGTTCATTAAATCTGGAGATTAAATTAACTGTTGTTAAATAAAATAAAACTAGAAAGTAGTATCTAATATATAATGAATCCACACATTTTATGTTTTCAAATGCAAATGTACTTTGAATGCTTAATAAACAGCTGGAACATATAACTCACAGTGAGTTTGTAATTTGTGCTAGCAAATCACACAGTTCTCCTGTAATTTCACTGGTTTTTTGAGATAATTCCATTTATAAAGCAGTAAATATTTTATGGCTATCTAAAATAATTTCTACTGATGATGATAATCAACTACTAAAAGCTAAAAATACCAGTGAAACCAGAGTCAGCAAAGTCACTATGCCACACTGCCAGGATGGTGGCAGTGGAGCAGCCTGCCCAGGAAAGTGATTGTGCCACCACCCCTGGAGGTATTTAGATGTGTAGATGTGGTGCTCAGTGTTGTGGTTTAGTGGTGGGCTCAGCAGTGTTAGGTTAACTGCTCAATGACGTTAAGGATCTTTTCCAAGTACGTGATTCTATGGTTCTAAAATGCATTCTACAAGAAATGCCATCTCCTTGGCTCTGAAGCCAACCATATTATTCTTCTTCTATTGTTAATATCTCCATAGACTATTTTTCGCTTTTTACTGATACAGCAATGCTTTTTTGTATGGTGATTATAGAATTATAGAATGCCTTGGGTTGAAAGAGACCTTAAAAATTCATTTTGTCCAACCTCACTTACATGGGACATCTTCTAGTTGATTAGGTTACTCTAAGCCCTGCCCAGCCTGGCCTTGAGCACTGCTGAGGATGGGCCATCCATCATTTCTCTGATCAGCCAGTTCCTGTGCCTCACCACTCTCTTAGCTCTAAACTTACCTTCTTTATGTTTAAAATCATTGCTCTGCCTTGTCACTACAAACCTTGGTAAAAAATGTGTCTTCTTCTCTCTTATAACTCTCCTTTATATATTGAAAGGCTGCAATAAAGTCTCCCTAAAGCCTTCTCATCTCCAGGTTGAGCAGCCCCATTTCTCTCAGCCTTTCTTCACAGGAATGGTTTTCAATCCCTTCCACCAACAAGTTCATGTTTTGGGCTGGAAGCCCTAGATCTGGATCTAGTACTCCCATTTGGTTTTCACCAGAGCAGAATACAGGGGCAGATTCAGCTCTTTTTATGCAGTCAAGGTCACAATTGGTGTCTTGGGCTGAAAGAAAACATTGTTAGCTCCTGCCCAGTTTTTTATCCACAGGCTTCCAGCCTGTATTAATGCTGGAGATTACCCCCACCCACATGAAGGACTTTGCACTTTGCCTTGCTGATCTTCATAAGATTCACATGCGCCACTCCTGAAGCCTGTCAAGATTCCTCTTGTACCTTTTTTGGCTGCAGTAGGGTTAATTTTCTTCACACTGGCTGGTATGGGGCTGTGTATTGGTTTTAGGCTGGAAACAATGTTGATATATAGGGATATTTTTGTTATTGCTGAGCAGCTCTTGCACAGTCAGGGCCTTTTCTGCCTCTCACCCCAATCTATGAGCAAGGAGGACGGGAGTGCACAACAAGATGTGAGGACACACAGATGTGACAGCTGACCCCAGCTGACCGAAGGGACATCCCATAGCATACGGCACAGGGCTCAGCATATAAAGCTGGGGGAAGAAGAAGAGGGAAGGAGTAAATGATGTTTGCCTTCCCAAATAACTGCTATGCAGGATGGAGCCTTGCTTTCCCAGAGATGGCTGAACACCTGCCTGCCCATAGGAAATGGTGGATTCATTCCTTTTGGGTGCACTGCTTTTGCTTTGCCTGCTAAACTGTCTTTAAAGCAACCCATGAATGTTCTCAATTTTATTCTTCTGATTCTCCCCTCCAGTGTGTGAGTGGCTGTGTGGGGCTTAATTGCCTGCTGCACTTCAAACAACATTTCTGCATGGCATCCTATCCATCATGCGTTATGATGCGTTATACGTTATCACACAGCTTGGTTATCCACTAATTTGCTGAGAGAATATGAAATCCCACTGTTTATGTAACTAATAAAGACATTGGACAGGACTAGTCCTAGTATGGGACCTTGATACACACCACTTTTTACTGATGTCCAGTGCGCTAGAGAGCTGTTGGCTTCAACTCGTTGGATGTGGTCTTCCACACGCAAAATGAAATTATCAAAAGTAGAATGATTTTGAGTCTGTGAGTTGTGGTGGAGGCTGTGTATGTTGATTCCAGAAAGCAGTAGCATATATAAAAAGATTCATTTTCATATTAAATAATTCCATTCATCTACTCTGACACATCTCTGAGGGAGCACAGAAAAATCATTTCATGTTCAAATAAAGTATTGTCAAGAATGTCCATAAAATAAAAGAGATTATATCACATACTCCTAGAAATAGTTATAATATAACTTTATATTGCCTTCTTTCTCTCCTTCCCCTTCTGTCCATCTATATTTTCATGCTGTAATTTTTTCTTCAACAATGGACTTGCATGTTACTTTCATTAATTTCTGTAGATCAGTTGTGATAGACTTCCTGATTTAAAATATTTTATTCATGAGTTGTCTTTTTTTGTTTAAATGAAACAAATACCTGTTTGTGTAAGCTAGTATTCAACTTTTTTGATTTTGAGCATTGGGGGATTTTTTTAGCTTTTCTTTTTATTGTATGCTCATAAGAACTGAACTTATCATTAAGTCCTATTCAGACCTCAATTGACTAAAATGAAAACTAAAATATGATAAGCAATATCCCTGAGCCTTCCTTAGTTGTTGTTTTCTTAAAAACAAAAGTGCAGAAAAACAAAACCCAGTCTATTTCTATTTAATTGACTAAATGAATCTAATCTCACCCTTTAGCTTATTTTCTAGTCTCATGCCATCTTAAATATTTCAGGACTGATGATTTTTTTTCACTTTCTCATTTTTGTCAATATCCTTGAAAATTCCTGCTGATTTTTTAAAGTATCCATGCTGCAGATGACACACTGCTGTATTGTGTGAGGAGAGCACGAGAAGTGTTAATATCATTCTGAACTCAAGGTTAATATAGTCTGGCATCAAAAACTGGATTAGAATGACATGTCAGCTTTTCAACAACCACTTATCATCAAATATAGACAACACAGTATTTCCATAAATATTTGAAGCAAAATAGTATCCATCTTGGTCCATGAATTTATGATTTTTTTCACTCTAATAACATGTACTCTTCAAGTAATAGATCTTTTCATTTATCATAAAGTTTCCTTTCATAATCATATTTCATATCTGACAAGGCAATCATCTTGCTAAATCAAGCAAATATTTGCCATTAGTTAATATTTATACATACATAAACTAATACAAATATTTTAACTATTTCTCACATTAGATTTGGATATTAGCCCTCCTACTAATCACACAGAAAGATAGCTTCTATTATTTAAACATCTATCATGAAGAAAGGGCTGCATTGCTTAGCATTTAGGGAGGAATACTTTTTCGATTGTGAAAATTATTTCTTCATCTCAAGATCTTTTCACCTTCATCTAGGTTTATACCCATAAAATAATGAGATCCAGGAAAAAACATTAAAAAACCCCAGTTCCCATCAGCACTCTTTGAATAGCACTGAGGAGGAAAAATTCAATTTTAGCACTTATTTATCTATGCTTGCTAGTTGACCCAAATTGCTTGTATTCTTGCAAGCTGTAGTGCATTCTCATAAAATTTACATTTTTACAGAACAGACATGTTATTTCTCCCAAATGAGTGGCTATGCTCAGATTTGCTCAATTTCAAGCCACTGAACTAGTTGAATTTGAAAATAGTTTCAATAGAACCAGATTTGTTTCTTTTAGAAAGCATAATTACCTGAGCAGTAATTCAACATAAGATTTTCATAAGATCCAATTATCACCTAAAAATGAACCTTAACTGGTACTTGGCTACACACAGCATAAAGGAGATTTCTACCCTGTATGGAACACTTCAAGTATTAGATGGAGATAAAAATTACCTTTTTTTCTTACATTATTTTGTTCAGTCCAATTTTTTAGATGTGTTTTTTACTTTAATCTTAAGAACTGCTTGATTAGGATCACTAATTATTTTTATCAGCATTCTTTTCAATTATTTCTATGTTCCATATCTGAAAAGACAGATAACAAGTAGAATACATTTCATGGTATAAAAAATATCAGCAAGATAAGCTTAAAATGTAATTGTGATGCCTTATTTCAATAAAGAAAATTAGTTTGACACCCATTAATATACAATAGAAGTGACTGACACACATTTACAGCTACAAACAGCATCCCTAAGATTATGCAAGTTTAAAAAATGCTGGGATGATATATTAATCAGTGCAAGCACTGAAAAGAGATGACAAAATTTGCTGATCGCTGCATTCTAACTTAAGCTGAGAAAGTTTTTTTTCCTAATTTATTCATTGAATTTCATCTCTCTGTGTTCTTGAATTCTCTGTGGGCAAATTAGAACACTCTCAAATGTATTAATCATTTTATAGTGTCCAGAAAATATTGTTTGTGAACTATTTTTTTTTCTGTAAACAAATTAAAAGTAGTGTGCAAAACAAATTTCTAAATTCAAATCATTCTTGTCACTTTAGTTGATATGCAAAAAGAAAAACTTAATCGGAGTCTCAAATGCTTATAAATGTTTTCTTCTACCTTGCTGAAATTGCCTAGCCCAAATTTAAGTGTTTAGTTTTCCATAAATAGTGACCTATTCAATTTATCATTAAGGAGTTTAAGAAAATTGAATAAATTAACCCATTTCAATCTTATGCTTTCTACATTATAATAAGATTGTAAGTAAATTTAAAATATTACATTGTTACATTCCTAAGGGAATGTGAAAGCAATTAAGTGCACTGTATGCATCAAATGAAACCTACATACCAAATTAGTCAATCTAAAACTTTTTCCCTATAATTGACCTCTTACTGGATTTAAATTAAACTCACAGAACTATATTTCATATCCAGTATGTTGTAGGAAATATAAATTTGCATATGACTTTGCTCTTGGGCATTGTTGACTATGTGAGCAAGATAGATTAACTAGCTGAAATTAAATGTTACTAAAGATTTGTCTGTTGTCTTTAGTTTCTCTTTTTACCTGCTATAAGTTTATAATTTAGTGTATTTAAGTATGTTCTCATTCAATATTTGTGGGCAATAAAAGAAGAATTCACCATTAAAACTGTTGAATTGTGTATAGATTTGTGACAAAATTCCTCCCATTACACTTGTCAAAACTATCTTTTTGTTAGAATTTGTCTACATGTTTATTGCATTACTCTTTGCTGTTCCCTGTGAGGAAAAAAAAGTCTGAGTTGTGCCATGCATCTGCTCTTTTCAAGTGCTATTAAGTGACTGATGAACCTTCATTTTTTAGGGACATTCTACACAAAACTTTCTGAACATTTCTTAGTTTGAAAAAATAATTAGCAATGAAAAATAAAATCTAAAATATTTTGAAATTCCATCAAGGGGTATACGTGTTGAGGTTTGACTGGTTATCTAGGAGGTTTCTTTTTACTTGAGTACCAGTCTGTAAATATCAAACAAATAAACACAGAAATAAAATTTTACAAGAGGCTGTTTCATATATCTATTTCTAAACGGCCCTTGAAATTTCAGAAAGGGTGTTGCTTTATATGCTTTTAATTGCTGTTCAAGTCTGTTTTGCCCATGAGAGTAATTAGTAAATAAATGCTCTACCTTTATCTTGACCTTGAGATTTCTAAGCCTATTTTCCCTTCTCTAGTATTGAGGAGAAGTAAGAGAGTGGTTGTGTGGGTGTCTGGGTGTTAGCCAAGACTAATCCACCACAAAAGCTAGCAATTAGTTTCTGATGATTTTAAGCTAGGTTTTATTTTACTCATAACAGTTCATATTATTGTTGCTATTGATACTTCTATTAACAGGAAAAAACAATATTTTTAAAACTCCTGTTGCTTTTCAACATACTTTTTTACTTAGAGAGCTTTGAGAGGCTGGAGTATTCTGACATGTTCTTTTGATCTCAGGTCACATACCTGACCAGTAGATGAGTACAGATAGGGCTCTGTGGTAACTCTTAGCAGTCAAGTTGGAGGTTTAGAAACTAAGAAATGTGAATTGTCTCACTTTTAATGTTTACCAAGGCCCTGACACCTACATTGCCAGAGGCAAATTGCAAACATTTTTTATCTGCAAGGAAAGACCTTAAAGCTGAATTTCTAGTTAACTGAACTCATTTTAACTGGAGCAGAGGTGTCAGAATGGACCAACAAACTGCATTCAATGAATAAGGTTCCATCTAATATGCCCCTCTGAGCAGAGGGAAAGAAGACCAAACTCATTCCCTTTTGTTGGTCCCTGAAGAATCATATTATCTCGCTTCATTTTCTACTGCTATATGAGCTTCTTATTCAGAACCCAGCCTGCCTGTCAGGTAAAGCCTCGACCCTGCTCAAGTCAAAGCCTTTTGAGTGGAGGAAGTGTTGGCGCACTTTTAACAACTTATCAGGTTTTTCCATTATATACACATTGTAAAGTCAAATACTTGATAAGACAATGTAAAAACTAAGTGCAAAAATAGTAAGTGTATCATATAGACTATCCAAATACAGTATTAATCCTTGCATTATGTATTTCATTATTACTCAGTCTCCTTTCTTCTTTTTATTTGTTGTGGCAATATAAAAGGGTCCCAAATGGAAGGGCCTCATTTCCAGCGGCTGATGTGCATGGCACTAGAAATAGATAATTTCTGATGAAGTAATAAATGGCTTCCTTTCTGTCACACTAGTCATACTCCAAGAAAAACGTACGTGGCACTTACTTTCAAAAAAATGAAATAAAGGCACAATAAAGAACAAAAAAAAAGACAAAACTTACCGTGGTATATATTTAAATGCAGTATTATTTCAGATAAATAGTTATGATCTAGAATGGTAGTGTTCTTGTTATATGAAAGGCTGTAAATGCAGGCTTTCCTGGGGAAAAAACTCAATTTTTGATTATTTTCCTCATCCATGATTTACTCCTTAATTTTTCTTTGTGAAATTTGATATTTTGGACTTTTTCTCTTTAGTCTGTAACCTTTAAAAAAGATGTCAGAATCTTCTGTAAATCTTACTTCAATTTAAGCCTGGGGAAACTACAGTAATCCAAAGAAAGTGGTAGTTAAAATGATCCCATGAAAGAATATTAAACACACAGACCTGATTATGAAATTTTCAGAATACATAATTTTCTCTATGCCTTTCACTCATAACATCTACAGCAAGGAAGAAAATTAATATACACTTCCTGGCACATGACCAAAGAGATAACATTTCTCCCCCACTACTTGGCCAGAAATGCAAATCATGATTGATTTCTATTGTCTAGGCTTTCATTCTCTTATCAACTTCAAATCTCTGTTGTTTTTTTTAAATTTTTGCGACAAAAATTTACCCAATGCACTTAAGCCAATCTAGTCTAATTATCACCTTACCATCCCCAGAAAAACAGGAATAAACTCGGTAAGAAGGCCATTTCCAATTGTGTGCATAGAGGGTTTTCATAAGAAAAGTGGTCTCTGGATTAGTTGAGAGTAAATGTCATTTTTGTTTCTCCTAATTTCCCATTTTAAACAAGGTAACAACTCAGAAAGTCAGTTTTCCAAGGTGAAAAAAATATAGCAACATGCAACTTGTTTCATAAAAAAGAATCAATATTTTTAATATGTCTGTAAAACAAGTTTGACACAAGATATAAAACAAAAATTGAATAGCAATATGAGGGAGGTTTCTAGAACAATTAAGAAAAAGGCTGAAGCCATACACTTGCAGTGAAATGAAACTAGGAGGGATTATAAAATGTGAACTCAAAAAGAGTAATTAAGAAGAACAAGCGAGCGGCAAAGGGAAACATAAGTAATACTCTTTTTTTACATACATCAGGATCATGAAGTCTGTATGGCCATTTGATGAGTACAAAAGGTATGTACAAAAGAGTACAAAAGGTATGGTAAAAACAAAGAAGCAGAAAAGGATCATTGTTGAGAGGCTTCAGTGGTGAACCTTGCAGAAGAAAAAGGGGAGAGGAGAGTCCCATTAGGGAGCTGCTCTCAGCAGGAGACTTCTCTGAAACTGATTGTGGGAGAGGAGGGGGAATTTATTTATCATTTTCACAGATTTCAAAAGGCCTTTGGACAAAGCATCTCACACAAAGCTTTTAAGTAAATTAGGTGGCATGAGCAAAGGCATTTGTTGCATAGATAAATGACTGGTTAGGAGAAAGAAAACACAAATAGGAGTAAGTTGTCAGTCCTTGAAGTGGGGACAGGTCATCAATGCTGGTAAGCAGACGCTTGTGCTGTAAAACATATTCATCACTGACCTGGAAAGCAGGAGATTACTGAAAAGAGAAAGGCTGCTGACAATACTGTATTATTCAAGATAGTAAGTTTGAAAGCTAACTGTGAGGAATTAAAACAAGACTGTAAGACTGAAGGGCAAAAAAGTGACAAATGAAATTCAGTGTAAATAATACAAGGCAATGGGAGAAAAACAATCCTAATTTCACATATAAAATTATAGGCTCTGATCTAACCATTACCTCTCAAGAGTGGTATCTAGGGGTGTAAAAAACCATTTCCTGAAATACCAGTTTTATAATACCACTGTTCAGAAAAACAAATAAAATGCTAGAGACAATTAGGAGAAGGAGACAGAAAAGGACACAAGCCACCATAATGCTGGTATCTGACTTTGCCACACCTGGAATAATGCAAGCAGCTCTGAGTCTAAAAAAGTATGCAATAGACTTGGAAACAGTCCAAAGAAGGCAGCAAAATACAGAATAATTTCTGTAGAAGAAATGACTGAATAAGCTAAGAACTTTTAATCGAAAAATGTTAAAGGAAATCTGATAGAGGTCTGTAAAATCAGGAGTCAACATATCAGGATGGCAACATAATTTCTCTGTTCACATTGGCCAAACCCTGGGCTTGATACAGTCATGTGATTAATATTTGTCTCTGTTCTGGGACATGTGTCTGTCAAGGGTGGTAGTGGAACAGGGATTTTTCTGAGTCTAGAGGGCTCAGTTTAGGAACATTCTTCTCAGTGTATCAGGAATAATGCAATAAACCATGCTCTGTATATATAGCACTTAGAGGTGACAGAAGGAACACACAGCAGCATTCTTCTTGCCATTCTAGTACTTATGTCACAGAGGAATCTCTGAAAGGCATTGAAGTGGAAGATGTTGATCAGGCTATGTATGTCCTAGGCCTTGTTCCTTTCTACCTTTTGGTCAGTGGCAGGGCAGATGCAGGTGCTTTGATGGGCACATCAGAGCTCCAGAGCCCAAGTGACAAAGAGAGGCAAAGAGACTGTAGCATCAGCCACTTGACAGGCCCCTGTGTATGCAGGGCTTCTCTGGCTCATGAGATGCACATCACCACCAGCACCAACCTCCTGTGTGCCTTTCTGAGCACCAAACCCAGCATGGAGGAGTCAGAGGAAAGGCTTTATGACAATGGAGTGGAACTGGCCTTATGTGAGGCTGTTCCTGTACCAAAATTGTCTGCATTTCTCAGCTCCCAACTGGGCTTGAAAAACACATGCTGCAGCAGTGTACAGCCTGGAGACAGCTGCTGCTATCAAACATCTGACTGCAAAACCTTTCCAAAGCTGTTCTGAGTCTTTTCTCATGCTTGTCATGAAGAAGCGTTGTGGAGACAGCATTTAGATGTACTTTTCCGGCAAAACTGTTAGAGATGGAGTCTGAATTATTAAGTTCAGATTGGTTTTAATTTAATATTCTAAAAATTAACATTCATTTAGATTTTTCAAAAAGAATCATGGTCCTTCTTCCTGAAAAAAAATTGATCTTTGTTTATTGCCTTTTTTTCCCCATTGAATTTCTTCAGTTTCATGCTCCTTTTCACCCTGTTTCAAAGGAGTGGAGATAGCATAGTATATTAAATGCTTGTTCAGTATTTCAGTGCTTGAAATTTCAAGTTATTTGCACTTCAAATTATGCAATCTAGAGTCTGAAAATAAATGTAATTTTTATTTTTCTATATTTCTGTAGAATAATAAAGTAATATTGCTATTCTACTCTGTCATGCTGCCTAACAAACATGAGGATGCAGTAGGAGAGCAATTTAATGCTTTGTAGGATACAGGGATTACAGTTTTACTTGCTTATTTTATGATTGATGCTACAGAAAAAGGGTTACTTGAGTCCTTTAGACCATGAACAGCCTGACTCAAAATAAATAGATGGTACCAAACTTTACTAGTTGATTCAGATTACCATTGCTATTCCCAGCTCACATTTTTATTGCATATACATTTTTTCCTCTTGAGTGATGGCAAGAAGTTCTGTAAAACTACATAATACCAGTTCTGATTTATAACTGAACAATCAGAGGTTTTGAAAAAAATTTTAGTTTTTTAAATATCTTCAGATAGAATTGTTGAAGGCATTTTTATTTATATGAGATATATGCAAAAGAAACATGTTTGAAGAATATAAATATGCATGTTGTTTTGGTGGGGGCTTTCTCTGTTGCTTTTTAAAAATTACTCTAGTAGCTAAACCCGAAGTGGTTTTTTTTTTGGTAGACTTTGATGTAATTACATAGTTGAGCCTGTGCCCTGTCCTGCAGTGCAAATAGCAGCACATCAAAAGCAAATGTCCTGCCAATTAATCTAAGCAATATTGAACACAGGGAATTTGTCAACCCACAGGCAGCTGAGGTATAGTTTACTTGCTGTGACATCTGGTACCTGTTATTTAAACAAAAGGACATTTTGTGAATTTCTTGTGCTCAGAGAGCGCCGGTCGTGTAACCATTTCAGGTTTGAAAAATGAAAAATATATAAACAATACTGGAATTTCAGGTTTTTTCACATAAAAATATTCTGAATGTGACTTTATTTTGTGTTTTAAAGAGAGAATAAATGTAAGTTTTCCATCATGAGCAACAGCAGTTTCAAATCCTGCAGCACTTTGCATCCAAATTAAATTTCTAAAAGGAGGTTAGAGTACAGTATGTGTAGCATTGAAGCAGGTTGATAACCTTTTCTTCAAGCACCAAAGAGTTGTTGGATAGCTCTGCTTCTTAGTAGTTATGAAGCATTTAAATACTCTCACAATAAGAACAGAAAGGATGAGTGGGAATATCAGGATAAAAGCCATTTTGGTTTCATTATATGTCTTGAACAAAATGTGGAAATTTTATAATGGTGGTATATCTCAAACAGAGGAGGAAATAGGGACAGCCAGTCATT